>NC_142378.1:20640000-20722500 GCF_059441005.1 Hippichthys cyanospilos
TTGTGTTTTTTTATTTAAATGAATCGGCTTCCCAACTGCCTTACTATATTTCTTTTATGAGTTTTTTTTTCTTCCTCAACACATGTTTTCCTCAGCACCGACATTGTATTTTCCATCTGTTGGAGAAGTCACCTTCTTAAAGAGTAAATCAAAGTGGAAACTTTACAGTGAAACTGTAACTGTGATGATAAGAATGAAGTAAAGATGTTCATCTTTATCTAACTCTCTAATAGGGTTAAACAATTATGTCTACAGCATACACACACTAATACTCTATATATGCCCCCTGGTGGTAGGATGACTGAAACTGCTTGATTTGACATGGATGTAGCCGGCTTCTTAAACGTTAAACTCGCTGAGGATCAGCTTAATTGATTGTGGCAGCCAATATTGTGATTGCGATTAAAATTCGATTAATTGTGCAGTGCCACACTCTAATGACTAGGCAGGAAGAAAATCAATCAATCAATCAATCAAATTTTATTTATATAGCCCTAAATCACCGAAGTCTCAAAGGGCTTCACAGAATGAAAAGAGGTCATACAGAGACATCTTTTCAATGTAAGGTACACAACAGCATCCCCTGTCAAAGCTCCCAGAAGGGGAAGGAAAAACTCAAAAACCCCAATTTGGGGAAAATCAGAAACCTCCAGAAGGGACCACAGGTGGGAGGAGCCCCCTTCCAGGCCCACAGGTTGAAGTGGATGCTGCATGTACCGAACACAGAAACAATATAAATTACAGAAAACATATTGTGCTATATAGTGCAGTGATGTCTTGACAGCAGGCAAAGCCATTGGGCAGGAACCATCCCGCATTCCAGCCAGGTGGACCGCAGACGGCTAGACTCCTAACCCGTGATGGTCGACCAGCGCAGGACCCAATGGAGGCGGTCAAGTCAACCCTCACCATCTAGCTAGCCCCCTCTCCCGGCCGGAAGAGGGGGGCAGGAAAAAAGAAGAAGGCTGCAGACAGGCTAATTTAACTAAATGCTTTTGAGTATAGATGTGTTTTTAGTCGGGATTTAAAGATTTCTACCGAGGTGGCTGCGCGAACTTCCATAGGTAGGGCATTCCATAGTACTGGCGCGCGAATGGAAAATGCCCTTGATCCCGCAGACTTCTTTTTAGCCCGTGGGGTCGATAGCAAACCGGCATTTTGTGATCGAAGTTGTCGGGACGGAACATAAGGTGATACTAAGTCGACGAGATAGGAAGGAGCTAAACCGTGTAAAATTTTATAAGTAATTAACAACACCTTAAAATCACATCTCACGTGTATTGGAAGCCAATGCAGGTCAGCTAGAATCGGAGTAATATGATCAAACTTTCTCGTCCTTGTCAATAGTCTCGCCGCTGCATTCTGTACACACTGCAGGCTTTTAATGTGAGACATGGGAAGGCCAGAAAACAAAATGTTGCAATAGTCTAGGCGCGACGTAACAAATGCATGAATTAATGTTTCTGCATCGCTAAGAGAAAGAATAGGGCGAATTTTAGCTATATTGCGGAGGTGAAAAAACGCCGTTCTTGTCATGTTATTAATATGTGTTCGAAAGGAGAGAGTTGAGTCAAATATCACGCCGAGATTTTTTGCAGAACTACTTTGGGAAATAATACAGTTTTCTAGGTTCAGCGTGGTATTCTTAAGCAGGTGCTGATGATGAGCAGGGCCAATAAATAACATCTCAGTTTTATTAGGGTTGAGAAGCAGAAAATTGGAAGACATCCATTGTTTAATCTCGGCAAGGCAAGCCTCCAGTTTACTGCACTTGCACGGATCCGTTATTTCTAAGGGCATATAGAGTTGGGTATCATCAGCATAGCAATGAAAACTAATAGCATGTTTACGTATAATATCGCCGAGAGGAATCATGTAGATGTTGAACAGTAAGGGGCCAAGTACTGACCCCTGCGGGACACCACATGAGACGGAGAAAGACTCAGAGATTGCGTCGCCATAAGAGACACTATGCGTCCTTCCCAGGATGTAAGATCTGAACCAAGAAAGTGCTGATCCCGAGATACCAACACATGATCTAAGACGTTCTATAAGAATATGATGATCAATAGTGTCAAATGCGGCACTAAGATCAAGCAGTAATAATATTGATGAGATGTTGGAATCCGAGGCTAAGAGAAGATCATTCGTCACTTTTACTAGGGCTGTCTCAGTTGAGTGGTTGGCCCTAAAACCTGACTGAAGGAGTTCAAATCTATTGTTGTCTATCATAAAATCACTAAGCTGTTGTGTTACAACTTTCTCGAGAATTTTGGCGATAAACGGAAGGTGTGACACTGGCCTATAGTTAGCGAGATCTTCAGGATCTAGGTGTGGTTTCTTAAGTAATGGTTGAATGACGGCCGTCTTAAAAGCTTCAGGTACAATGCCAGAGGAGAGTGACAGGTTGATAATATTCAAGACAGACGACCCCAAGATCGGGAACAGCTCTTTGACGAGTTTGCCTGGAAGCGGGTCGAGCATGCAGGACGTCGGCTTTGCTGCATTAACCAGTTGTGTAAGACACTCCAGGGATACTAAATCAAACTGGGACAGGGTAGCCAAACTTTCATGAACCTGATTGTCCGAACTAGCATCAACAATCACAGTTGAGGTGGTGAGCGGCGCTGCCTTTTTTATTTCTTCCCTTATTAGCTGAATCCGCTGAGTAAAGGATTGCATGAAATCGTGTGCTGAATGGAGGGAATTTTGATTAAGAAAAAAGTCTCTTGACATTCGCTGTTGTCCATAAGTTAATTATCATTTGAATTTGATCCAGAACAGAACAGAAGAGATTCTACAAGATTGACTTTAAAATATATGTTAGAGATACAGTACACAGTAATGAAGGGACTTTTACTATGAATATCTAGGACATGCAAGAGATTAATCTAATTATGAGATGCTTCCAGGGCAGTGGGCTAATGAGAGACACAAGGCCACTGCAGTTGAGTGGAAGTTATTCCTGACTTGACTGCTCCCTGCCCAATACATGAATATAAGTGAGCGCAGTGGAACCTTTAAATCCAAATGCACCAGGGAGTCATTTTTACATAATACAATTTATTGCTAGATGTCAGCATAACGCAGATGACTTAGTTTAGTGATGTTATTGAGAGAGCTCATATTTGTTTGTTACTTTTTGTTGATGTAAATATTGTTTTAATTTAACAATTGTTACATTTATTCTTTTAGACTTAATTCCCCCCTCCCACATTCCCAAAAACATGCAAGTTAAGTATAGTTGATAAGGATAGACAGATTTTTGACGGGCTGATAGTCTCCATATTGGTGCATATCGGCATCGGCCTTTAGTCTTATGCACTATAAATTTCGTCACTATGCCTCTCTAATCATAGAGACTTGCATTTGAACACAGAATCAGACTGTCTGTTAAGGAGCCTCGCTCCAGCACAGTCCCAACCATAGCGGCACAGACACAACAAAGAGCTAACAGAAATTGGAAGAGAAATTTAAAGAGAGTAAGGGAATGTACCGAACTTTTAACTATAAAAAGCATATTGAATTACCTTATCTATTAAATGCGCCATATAAATAAAGTCGCATTGCCTTGGAATTCACTGAAAAACACATCCACTCTTGATACAAGTTGAAGACTTGTTGCAAATGATACAGCAACATTTATTGCAATTTGATGTTTGTTTATGATACATCTGTATTATTTGTCAAAGTCACTCAAAATATTTTTCATCAAAAAACATCTTGAAGCTTAAGAATGAATCTGGCTTTTGATCTGGCACAGATTGCAAAGATCATTTAGTGTAAATCACGCAATCTTGGTCGGCATAATCACATAATTATCTCGTAGCCAGAAAGCCACCGACGCGGGAGTGTTCTCCAGAAGGCCTGTCGCTGATGATATACAACCAAAATGTGTTATATTTGGAAAATTGAGCTAGTCCCTTGGATAAATTCCAAAGAAAGCACAGAAACCAGGAAGTCAGTCTTTCCACAGAATGTAGAGCGTGAGAGGAGCAGAAGCTCACTGCAGCCGGCGTGATGACAACTTCAATTTCTACATGCCCAACAGTGAGGAACGTTGTGCTTTTAATGGAAAAGATTGGCATTTTACGACCCACTTCTGCATATTCTTGGGTATAAATGATGGACAGCGAGAGAAGTAACTGTAACTGTTACAAAATTGAGAAAGAGTGCAATTCTATCCACTCTAAATTCTTCCATATATGTAGTACAGTACTGTGGAACACTTCTGTATTACCTAAACTTGGAAGCTAATGAGAAATTTAATTGGATTAAGGCATAGTTTACACATAGCTGGGGTGACTGAACAGAAGCGTTGGTTCTGTTTTGACAGAGGTTTTTAGCTAGTGTTCTAATTCCTGTTTTCCTTTTTTACCTTCTTGCTGGACTGTCTCTGATTGCTATATTTGAGTTGATGTGGCCTCTGTCGTCTTACTTTAGTGATCAATGCCACAAGATGCAGACAAGGCAAGCTGCTATTTGCCATTGTCAAATACAAATGCATTCAATGAAAATAGACTGAAAATCTGAAATTCAGCCATATTAGAACAAACTGGAAGTCAGCCACCATCACAGAGTTCATAGTACTCATCGTTCGAGCCAAAGTAAATGTACATTGTAATAGTAGAAGGTTAATATTGTGTCATGGCCAAGCAAAAGACAAATGGGAACCTCACAATTGAACAATAACCCAGCAATAGGAACAAAGTACGAGGAAATGACAATGCCAAAGGTGTCTTTCTGATAATGCCTTCATCTGCAGCCACCTGACGTAAGCTAAACATGCCACTGTCAAAAACTAAGCAACCAAGCCTTTATGAACCCTGAATTTAAAAAAAAAAAAAAAAGGGGGGGGGGGGGGGTATATTTACACATTGTGAGACTACCAATTGCACAAAGTCTAACTGTGTGTTCTAAATGACTTCATCCGCTTAAACAGAACCATCCGCCTGCTTGAAGAAACCACCAGACGCTTCAGTATGACAGCTGCATTCATAACTATTAGCATTACAATGTCAAATCTCAAGATGGACTGCTGGCAGTCAAGGTGCATTACGAGTAGAGTAGCTACCAAGTGTTGAAAGGGGAAGATGAATGTGTGGAATAAAATGTGATCTTTCGAGTTGCAGCACCGTTTGTCTTTTTTTTTTTCCTTGAACAGACCATCAGAGCCAGAGAACTTTAAAGAGTTGAGCTTTAAATGAATGGCTGTTTGTTTTTTTTCCGCTTCTAAACCCACAGTGCATTGCACACATTTCATCTTCCTTTGAGACTGTGCACACAGCGACAGGAAGTGCAGGCCAGGTTTGGCTAGCGACATCCTGGGGAGGGGGAGGTTTCTCAAGCATGCATGCTTTCTGGTCAACAAAATTTAATTTTAAGTTAAAAAAAAAGAAGTCTGGTCATGATCCATAAATAACCAATGAACAGTGTATATAGAGCTCAAGTAGATCTTCAAATAGTGATTTAAAAACAACCAGGTGACATTAAAATCATCACTGCAATACTGAAGAGTACACTTCCAAAAAGCCTGAAACCATAATAAGTGAGTTTAAATAAAACGCTAGTCCATTTCATATAGTCAGAAATGCGGCCTGTCTCAACTGTCCACGTTGTGAAACAATGATTCATTACATGAACATATTCAGCAATGCATCTCTTTTGATCTCAGGTGCATTTGTGCCAAGGCATAAAATTTAACCATAACCCTAACCCTTATCCTATCAATTATTCCAGTGAATAATCGGGTGATTGCCTCCCACATGCAAGTCACCACAAAAAATATCTATATATTTTTTTCTTTACATTTTTCAATAATTCATGGACTGTGGCAGACTGGTTAGCACATCCGCTTCACATGTGGAGGATCGTGGTTGTGCTTATGGCTCTGGCTCTCCTATGTGAAGTTTGTATGTTCTCCCCATGCCTGTGTGGGTTTCATTTGGACACTCCGGTTTCCTCAGAAATTACCAAAACATACAGTGGTAAACTGGACGCTCTGAATTGCCCTGAGGTGAGTTTATGAGTGCAAATCGTTGTTGGTCTTTGTTTGCCCTGCATTGGTTGGTAACCACTTTGGGGTGAACCCGTCTTAATGCCTGAAAACGTTTGGGACAGGCTCCAGCATGCCCGCAACCCTCCCCGGGATAAGGATAAGCGGTCAAGATAATGGATGGATGGATTAATTGGTTATTTGACCTATAGTCACTCAAGGAAGTTCCATTCACATCAACTATCCCTATTTGCAATGTTGACCACAATCGGAAAGGGTGTGTAAAGTGTGAAAGAAGTAAAGCTTTTGCATCAAATCACCTTCCATATTTTTACAGCCACTCCTAGCCCTCCCACTCGTGGTATCATTAAGCTTCTTCTAAGTTGCGAGATGCCATAAATGAAACAAGACCGTTATCTATGTGTGCTTGCTCAGCCTAATTCCTGACCCTTCAACTTATAAAATATGAACGTCTTGCTGTGAGTCGTGTCAAGCGACAGGCAGGTGGCACATTAAAAACAAAAAAGAAAAGAAAAAAGATGTTTGTACTTTGCATTTGTGGTATGAGACATGTCAGGGCAGGATCATATGATGAGATTATATTTGGCAAGTTTTTCAAGTCCATCATTTAAATTCCAAACTTCATACTTGTGATAAATACTTGATAACCACCAGTGACAATAAGGTATCCAGTATGTTTAATTACCGGACTCCAAGCCAATAGCAGCAAATTTTGGTCTAAAAAATTTCGACCATTACAGCAAATCAACAAAATGGTGGCATCACAAGAAGACGTCAGACAACGTCCAGACCTAAACTCAACAGAAAATCTGCACGCTACATAATTGCCATCTGACAGATTTGGTGTGCTTTTGATAAGCAAAGTGGGCAACTATTATGAAATCAACACATGCTAAACTGACAGGAGTTCAGAAGCAAACAGCAATTCTGGGAGGCTATTCTTACAGTGTACCTGGAAAGAAACGCAACACTGCCTATGTCCACAAGTCGCAAATTTGATGGATTAAAGCATTTCAAAACTGCTGCCAAATAACTTATATCTTAAAATGTAACTTCACCTGTTAAGATGTTTTTGATTAAAATAGCTTTTGATTTCAACAAATGGAACGTCCAAATGCTGCAAATTAAGCAAATTATTATAATGAATTCTTTATGAACTAAGGTCTTGAAACACTGTTGAAACACTGTTGTGCAATTTTTGTTCAAACAATGCTATTTTACCGAAGCTTGGCATTGGCAATGCTGATTAAACATTTTTGACTTGCAAATTTGTTCAGTTTCGTCGAACGGAAGATTTATTTTGCAAAAACGTGAACAGTCAAAGAAACAGTTTCGTTTAACGCTCCTGTTGGAACAATGCGTCCCACAGAAAAAAAAAAAAAAAAATTGTGGGTATAGGAATGGTAGTAATAAGATGAAATGGCGTCCTAGCGTTTTATTCCACACCTATCTACAGATTCTAGAGGCATTCTGGTGGCAATTTTTCCAACACAGCAGGCCAGTGCTGGGCCGACTGTCAACAAAGTAGCGTTGTACAATTTCTCCTGTTAACCATCTAGTGCAGCGGTAATATATTAATAATATGTGCTATATATGTGTGAAAGTATAGATTACACTGATTACTATGTGTTGTATCCTAGATTTATGAAGAATTAATATATGCCATATTTTTTTCGGAAAAAAGCAAATGGTAGAGAAAGGGTTGAAACGAAAATTGTTCAGTCTTATTGGCCATAACTAATATACAACTCACTAAAACATTTAATAATGTATTTGGTTTGGTCAAAAAATATTGATTGATAAATGAGAGTTTAGAAACTACATCGCGCATGCGCAGTAGCCGCAGGCCGCCCATCCACACACACACGCGCGCGCACACACGCACACCTAAAGTGACCAACGCCTTGCATTGTGGTACAGTCACACCCGGTAACCAATCAATGTCACGGTTTTATTCATCTGCTATCGCCGAATAACGGTACGCTACGACGAATTACAAACCTATAGCTACCCTTACTGCGACATAAGCGTAGGGGGAAAGGACAAGAAGTTGACTGTCTCACTTTTTCCCGCAGTTCTCGTTCGCTATCCAATTCCTTCTGCAGGATCTGAGCTCGGTCCTCGGCGTCGTCAGCCTGCTGCTGCAAACACTGAATCTTCCTCTTGACAGCATCCAGAGAGTTCAAACCCGCCATTATTTACTAAATGTCGTTCTAACTTTACAATACACGTGGACGGAAAGTCAAAAGATGCTTGAAGTGGCCAAATACCGCTATTTGTTTGGGTCTTGGTCTTGTTTAGAAAAAAAAAAAAAACTACTCAAACTTTTGATTGAGCTCTCCACAAAAGGTCAGTCCGAAGTCTCGACAAGCGAGACGTTCAAGTTCATCAAAAATAAATATAAAACCAGGAAGTAGTACTCAAGTGGTCCACTGAATGTTTCTTTTAGTGCTGAGGAATGAATGGAGGCTGAAAGGGCTGGAAAAAAAAGTTAGTTATCCTGGAGAATGCGGCAGTTTTTGGTCCCGATTCTAGTAAGGATAAAAGGAATGGTGTGCGGAGGAGAAGAGTAACACTGGAGGCCAGAGGAGGAGAGCCGTGATTGGATGGTAAGGACAAAAGAGGCGGTGCCTGAGGATTGCGTCTGTGTCAGACCTAGACGATCCCTGTGACAATGTAAACCCAAAATTGTCAAAAATAATAATTAAAAAAATATGGTGAAATTAAAAGAAAAAAAAGTTAAAACATACAATATGTAATAGGGACATTAAATTGTAAAATATGGTGATATAATGAATTATATATTTTATAAAATAAACAGTCATTATTTAATTGTGTGTTCTTTTCCACAATTAATTTAATAAATGCCTTTTTAGCGTAATAACTTTGATGACCAGACCCTGGATGAGTGGTGAATGATGGATGGATTCTTAAGAGTTATTGTTTTGTTTTTTTTTTGTTTTTTTTAAAAAAGGTCACATTTGAAATAATCATTATAAAACATCTCAAGTCCCCTTATTTTAACATTTAATGGACAGATTACACACACACACACATATTATATATATATATATATATATATATATATATATATATATATATATATATATATATATATATATATATATATATATATATATATATATATATATACATATATATATATATATATATATATTTAGCTAATTATTCAAAATGGCGTTTTTATTTATTTAATTTGACACATTTTGCGCCTCTGTATGTGAGTGATGCAACCACATCAACGATTGCAGAAAAAGTACCTGAATGTACATGTGTCTTACAATACCGCAATCAGCAAGGCTTTCCCTGCTGGATTTAAAAGTATAAATTTCTTATGTAGCCACTTTGACAATAACTAATTTCATCTATCCATTTTCTACAGCCGCTTATCCTCACTAGGGTTGCTGGTTTCTGGTGCTTACCCCAACTGTCTTACGGCTGTAGGCGGGTGACAGCCTGGACTGGTTGCCAGTCAATCGAATGGCTCACAGTGACAAACAACCTTTTGCACTCGCAATCATACCAAAGTGTAAGTCGAAGGGGTGGACAATATACCTGTTTTCTAGAATCTGAGATGAGTTCAGAGTGTCCAGAGAAGACCCACGTGGAGAACAAGCAAGCTTCACAAAGAAAGGCCAGGGTTAATCTGGAATTGAACATGGGGCCTCAGAACTATGAGTCAGACATGCTAACCAGTCTTCCACCATGCCGCCCCAACTAATTTGCTATCTATCTATCTATCTATCTATCTATCTATCTATCTATCTATCTATCTATCTATCTATCTATCTATCTATCTATCTATCTATCTATCTATCTATCTATCTATCTATCTATCTATCTATCTATCTATCTATCTATCTATATATCTATCTATCTATCTATCTATCTATCTATCTATCTATCTATCTATCTATCTATCTATCTATCTATCTACCTACCTACCTACCTACCTACCTACCTACATATACTGTATATATATATATATATATATATATATATATATATATATATATATATATATATATATATATATATATATATATATATATATATATATATGTGTGTGTGTGTGTGTGTTCACACGAACATTCGAGAGATTAGCTATGCGCCATCTAATTGATGCCCTCATTATGTTTTGCAATAATGGTCTTGAGACAGATCTTTGCTCCTTCCAGTCATAAGATGGCTCATTACTCATGCGTGTTCAATGACACCTTTTTTGTAGGTCATCATATAGGACTGATTTTCATTTGCGTGGACAAGGGGCTGGATTTCAGTTTGATTATTGTTCAATTTTAGGTGTTGTCTTGGTTTTCCATGCCTTTTTTCAGTCCCCTTCATAAGTACAATCCATTTCCCCTGTGTCATATGAAATTATGACACAAAAATATTTTATTTAGCTCATTCTGTTTTCTTTGCATGGATAGAATAATTTGCTCATTCCTTTCATACTGTATGGTCAAATATTCATGTGAATAGCACCTTTGGAAATATATTTATTGATGATACCTTTGATACTTATTCCAACCTCTGAAAAAGTGTGTAAGTATACATAAACCTGTATCCTTTTTAATATCAACAAAAGAACAAAGATATACAAATAAACTTTCAACAACTGTTAATTCTTATATATATATATATATATATATATATATATATATATATATATATATATATATATATATATATATATATATATAGCTTTTATGTTTGCTCCCTGGCCTACAAATGTTTGACAGACCCATAAAATGGTCACTGCCATGGTTTTGTGATATCATGTGAAGACTAACTATAGCAGGGGTGTCCAAACTTGTTATCAGGTGTGTCAGGGAAAGAAAACTAGAAAACATGCAGGACACCGATCCTTGAGGACTGGGTTTGGACGCCCCTGAGATATAGTGTTTTGCATGCCTGCCTCAAAAGTGAGAGGTCACAGGTTCAAATCTAGGCACAGATTCATCTGGTTGGAGATTGCATGTGTATGTGTTGACAAGTGAACCATCGGCCTCCTTCATCTGGTCAATTACTTCATCTGATTTGCAATGTAAATGCTGGAAAAAAAGACCTCATTGGGGACAGGAGTGGTGGCTTTTCTGCTTGCCTTCACTGCATTCCTGACATTCCAGAGTACCCACCTCCCAGCCCCCCCAAGCTGTTCCCCCACTAAAGTGCACTGAGGAAGTAATTGTTTTTGCTGCTGTTATCATTAGCCGAACTGTGTCTATGTGATACCACCATCTCATTCCTTTCTCCAGCCTTTGTGTTACTATTACTGGGAACTGAATTACATAGCAGCCTGACTTGCCACTCTACTGCAATGAAACACATTTGAAGGGTGTCCGTACTTACTGGACACAATACATGTTATGCCTGCACAGTAGAATTACGCCTTCACAAAGATAACTAATATAAAGTGATTCAAATTTATGACTGTAATAAAAGTGGGAAAAATCCAGGGTTATGTGTGTTATTTGACCTGTCTGCTGGCATGTATTCAGACACAGATGTGGAAAACAGTTCTAATGAGACTTAAAAAACAGAAAAAGGGAAATAAATACTTAGGTGTACACCCTCAAACAAACCAATAAACTGTGATCATAACAATACTGCTCATGTTGGACTTATCACTTGGTGAACATGACTTGAAAGGCACCCAGTAGAGAAAAAGAGGCCTCCAAAGCAAGTCAGCACTAAATTCAACACCTGCTTAATATATGTACCCACCTGATGGATTTGCTTGCACTGACACTCTCTGAGCTATTTATTTAATGATATCTTTACTATTGTGGTTGTAGTTAGCAGTGGTGTGCAACTGGCACATTGTGCATCTGAGAACTCCTTCCTTGTGCCAGTATGATAAATGCAAAACAAAACAAACAATAATAATAAACATATTGTCAAATCAAATCCAACTGAAAATTGAATATCCAGATCTTTGTAAAGACATATTTATTATATTTGACTCATTAGCGTGCAATCTTTGTGGGGCTCCGAGTTCCTAATAAGTTATAACATGACTGCTGCCATGAATAAGTGATAGAGACATTTAGTGGGAGGAAAGCTGAAAATGGCTTCTAAATTCTAAACACATTAGCTATTTAACATCTGTTTGGATTGCCCGTCATATGACGAATTCACCTCCCCAACTATATATATATATATATATATATATATATATATATATATATATATATATATATATATATATATATATATATATATATATATATATATATATATATATATATAAAACTCTCTCCCTAGAGTGAATGGTTGTCCTGCTAAGAAACAAAGGAAGGGCGGAAAATGCATGGATAGTTGGAATGTGCCCACATCAACTTCCACTGACTTTTGTCAGGGTTGGAAGAACATAAGGGAGAACGTGCGTTATAGAAAACTGAACTGGGAACTGTTGATGTGGTTTGTATGTGTGAATGTTTGTCTTGGTAAATGGGAGTGCTCATCTTTCAGTAGTTACACTGGAATGGGCAGAGTGAAGAGATCCAAAGCGTTCACATCGGATCAAAGTGAAGCCACAGCTGTCGCTTACTTCCACAGAGTCCAGCTGTGAAATAGCAGGCTGCACAGTAGATAGAGCTTTGCCATGGCCAGGGTGTATATTCAGCAAGATATTAACTTGAAGGGAAAGTGAGTAAGGCTGAGTGATGTGAGAGTTATGTGACCCTTACTTTGTGAGTGATGTATGTATGTGTGCACTCACATCTGCAGCTTTCTTCTCAGACAGTTCCAGTTTTTCCTGAGCGTCCTTCAGGCCCTCAGAGAACTTGTCCAGTTCATCCTCTGTCTGCTTCATCTTCTTCTGGAGATCAAGCAGCTCTTCTTCCAACTGAGAATGTAAAATTTGGTGGAATATCTTTATTTTTTATATAGAGCAGTGACTCAATTTTTCACAATGGTGCTTTTCCTCATTAGGATGATTTGATGCCAACTCCAGCGCAGAAGTTTAAAGTCTTGCAAACCCCACACATATGTAAACTGTGAGGTGGAATTTCTGTCCGTTTCAAATAATGAGTATTAATTACTTTTCTTTCATTATGTTTCATTACAACTCATGCTTACAGTATTTTCAGAGTAAAGTAGGTAGCCTCCATTTTGAAATAGCTTTTAACTTGTATTTAAAATTCCTTGTATGGAAATTCCTTGTATGGATTAACCAAATATCTTTTGACAGTGAAAAAATAAATTTGTATACAACCCCTATGAATTTGGTGTACATGTAAATGGTTTGCTGATGACTCCCTATTCTTTCCTCCACACACTATGGTAAGTCCTTTCCCTATAGTACACAATCATTGTCCCTCACTTCAATGTCTAAATTTAGTGTCGTTATCGGCGAACAGATACCCTTTCAGAGTGTGGGAGTGTGTATCAATGTCACCCTGTAGCAAATACAAGTGTTCTCTGGTGTGTTGCGCTACAGGATGCGCAGCTATAGTAACCACTAGTCCCGTGCTTCTCTTGAGTATTTTAAATCAAGCACAAGTACAAAGATAAAAATCTTCTGTGACTTATCGTTGTTTTCGTTTTTGTTTTGTTTTTTTGACTGCGGTGAGTGGTTGCGCTTCACAGTAAGACCAGTGCCAAGGCATGCAATAGAGAAGAGTAAATGAACACTGGGGAATGTAAATACAGGAGAAAACTGCTTCCAGGAGGTCTCCTCTGAGCTATCGTCGCTTTGCGTCACCAATGGGATAATATGAACATTTACATTTAGAATATAAACATTTGTTCCGGAATAGTATCCCCAACAAGACAGCGCTGGGCCCACTGTCAACAAGGTAGCTCGCATTGTGCAATTTCTCTTCAATTAACCATCTAATATTGTGGAACTATATTCATAGTATCTGCTATACATGTGTGTTACTAGATTACACTGATTACTATGCACTGTAGGCATTTGGTGAGCATGTTCACTTCTTTGGCACATTTATATTCTTCTTCTTCATCCTTTTATTATTATTATATTTATTTTTTTGTATAAAATACAAATGGAACAAAACATCCCAGGGCCTTTAGCCTAACTAATGGAAGTGGGAATTTTTAATCAAATTTTCCAAGTCACGTACCCAAATAAAAAAGTAATATATGCCATAAGTTTTCTTGAAAAAAAAAATCATTCGTAAAAGGGTTTAAACTAGAATTACCATTGTTATTTTTTGTATGGGGATTTTATTTTTCTGCTTGACAATTGTAATTTAGGGTGAGTAGTCACTGATGTTGAAAATGTTCTTTTTGTGGCTGTTGTTGTTGTTGTCAGCTGTTAGTTGAAGTTCTTTGTAATTTTTCTGACTTCCTGCTTCCTGTTCATGGTAGTCAGATGTGCAATAAAAAAAATAAGTATTTGTATCATTTCTTATTTTAAAAAATAGTTGTACTTATATAGAATACATCTGTGATGGCTTTCAAATGTGTTAATAAACTCACCTGTTTACATTTGTCCTCAGCCGCTTTCTTGTCTGTCTCAGCCTGTTCCGCCCTGTCGATGGCATTCTCCTTGTCCAGTTTCAGCATCTGCATCTTCTTCTTGATGGCCTCCATGGCGTTTGCTTGCTTGGATCTGGCTTTGTGAGATGATGAACTGTTTCTTCCAAAGTTCTTGAGGGTTGGAGATGCAAGGACAGGTTTTGTCAGTGTGTTGAAAGAGATTGGAGCTACATTAGAGGAGATGGAGACTGGGTGATGCAGGGTTGAGCTCTATATGGGGAGAGATGTAAAGTGCAACAGAACCTGCCCACAGGTCCTCCAATCCTCCTCCTATCCACTCATCACTCTGCCTGCACTTCATCCCATCTGTCAGACTATCACTGGCACAATTCACTCTATCAAAGCACTCACCCAAGAGTCAGACCATTCCACCAAGGAGTGGTCTGGCCACTGCCTTATGCATGATGTCCTTATTTGGAGTGGTGCACTTTCATGAGGAGGAAAGGGAGAACGGCACAGTTATTCGTACAATAAGAACATGAGGTGAATAGAAACAGGAACAAGAGAGCAGGAGTGGGCAAGAGATCTTAATGCAGGTATTTATTGTTCTGGCCTGGTATCATAAATTAGATAAAGTCCTCTTATTAAAAAAAAAAAAACAAAAAAAAAAAAACAAAGTAAGCAAACAATTTAGTGCAAAAGTCTGACTGAGCAGCTCTATCTGTGTTACTTTGAGAGTAAATACAGTAACCCCTCATTTTTCGCGGTTAATAGGGTCCAGAACACCCCTGCAATAACTGATAACAAAAACTGTAGCTGACCAAAACTGATAACAATCAGTTTACACTTGTAATTCCAATTTATTACAAAAGAAATCTAGCTAAGAGATTTACATTGCTCTAGCGCAACGGCCATTCCTACAAAGTTGGCTCCTGGCGCGACCATCGACCAATGAGGGCAGGATTTGGGCAGTAGTAGATTATAACTCATGTCTTGTGGAAGAGCCCGTCTCCCACACAACAAACAAACTCACACCCGCTGTTAGACACGAAGAGAGAGGAGGAAAGAGGCTTCACTGGAGCATCGTAAATTTCTAACCCAGATTTGTCTTGTAATGAATTGGAATTTCATGTGTAAACTCTGATTGTTATCATGTTTGGTCAGCTACAGGCTTCAATCCAATTCGACTTCTGGGGGCCACTAATATAACCCAGCATCTCCGGGAGACTACAGCCAAAGGGATGAGAAGGGAAGGCATAACAGTACAGTAACATAACTCCTGAATCTGAAAAAAAAAAAACAACTTATTATTATTTTCATGCCTTGCGTAAACGAATCGTCAACAAAGCGCGGTCTAATTTTGTGCATGTGTGGAGCTTTCTTTTTCAAGCATTTTCTTAGACAGGTGCAGTTAGAAAGGAATGTTGCAATGTCGTGTGAACAGAGATGGCAGACTTTCCTCCAGCAGCTCCTCTCATTCTCCTTTTAATTCGGTGGGAGAAGAATGCGATCTACATGTCAGAACGATAATCGACTGGCTGGATTCCATTTTGTTGCTTCGTGGAAAACGTTTGTAGACACCTCATGCCGTGACACTAAACAGAGAGTGCGATACAAATACAGTTAATGCAAACTTTGTGGAAGGGTGGGATTTGGACCCTTTTAAATGTAAACAATAAGATTATGACAGGAACTTAGAGCAAATTCTTTCTTTTCAGGAGTGTGTATCAAATTAGTAGCCCTTTGTATTACTCAGTACCAAAAAAGTAGCTCTCTCTTTCCAATGTTTTGATTATCCCTGCATTTGGGCATAATAATAATCACCCACAATCCAATAATCAAAATTATATTGACCATCTGTTTATGATCATAAATGAACAAGGAACTTGCATTCTAGTAAAGCTTTATTAACAGGTTAGGTGCAGCCTTTGTGGGTTGGTAAAAGCAAAAAATACACTTAATAAGATTGGTAAAACACCATGTCTACTGGTGACTAAGCTTTTCACACGGTCTGATTCCAAAGCACACAACATGTTATTCATATTGTATACACGCACACTTCTGTGCCATATTATCTTTGCAAATATTTTCGATTCAAAATTGTGGTTGATAAATGTAAAACTGTAACTGTACATCACATTCCTTCCAGTTCCAAAATGGGGATACCAGTTAGAGGTTATTTGCAGCATTGAAATCTTAACCTTGACCAAGAGCCACCAGGTAAAATCACCCTGTAAAACATTACCATGCATTTTATGAGGACAAAAGCTGTTAAATGCAGACCCCAAAAAGTCAAGCGAAAGCCTGTTGCAAGTAGCTGCTGCATGAAGCAGCTGTCAGCAGTGCTGATGTAGAGGAACAACTGCAACCACAATGTGAACCACAGGGGATGAAGCAGACTGAAGAAAAGGGAAAATTGCTGCTGCTGCAAAGCCTTTTAAGAGCGAGTGAGGGCATCGTGGTTGGCAAGAGTCCGCGACCAATTTAATATGATGTTTTCGCTGTCAAACTCTGGTTTAAACTTAGTAAATATGTAATACGGTTTTAGGAGCAGGATACGTCATTAAACAAATATTGGACAAAATTACTGATCCGACTGAAACAATCATACCATTGATCATCTTTTGGCTATCTATCTAAACCGGCTTAAACATTCATTAAACATTTTTTTGTGTCAGATACAGAAAACAGAATGGTTAGTATACTGTATGTAAGTATGTTAACTGGAGTCCTTTGTGTCTTACCTCGAACAGTTGTGGCAATGCTGAAAGCATACGTAGGTTATTCTACCATTATTTTTTTAACCTTTCAATTTCTTCAACATTTCTTGACCAATTTAAACCATTCTAATTCTATTCTGTCATTGTTCCTAAAATTAGCACTACTCAGGTCTTTTTTTTCCTAACTTTTTTTTCCCACAATTCAAAAATTTTCACCACAAAAATTCCAACTAATTCCCAATGGGTTATTAAAAAAGGTGTTCCCATCTCATTCAAAATTCCATATATTCAGCTTTGTCTCAACGTCTTTGTCTATTCAGGTTTGTTTTCATCATATGATCACTTTCCAACATTCCCACTATTCTATTTTCATAAAAATGCAATAATTTTTACTCATGAAAATTCAATAATTTACAATTTTTACCAATATAGTACTAATAATGAGTAATAATAAGAAATAAAAAAATAATAAATACATAAATGATAAATTATTCTACTGTTTTTCATCCGTCAACAACTTCGACATTTCTTGTCATGTTTGAAAAAGATGGGAAATTGTGCAGACCCACAATGCAGGGAGATAAACAGGCGTTGCGTGCTCAAAATTATAATTTAATATGAAGATGATAAAAGATAAACCAAATCAAATACTGGATACAATGCTCCAACCCCCCAAAAAACAAGCAAAGCGTTAACCATTGTTTAAGCTATTGACGCTGTTTCCGGCAACCACGCCGCTCCGCATGGAGTCCGGGTGGAGTCCGCATGGAACAGATATTCAGCAATGCATGTCTTCCAGAATTTCTTTACGAGTGGCCAACATGGCGGAACTAACTATTACTTATCGAACCTTTGTTAAAGAGTAGTGTTGTTTGTATGATATAGAATCCATTTACTGCCACTATAGTATGGGAGAATATCGTCTGACTGCGGGGGAAAGTCGCTCCGAGTATTAAAGGGATAGTGTGTAAGATTTAGACCGTTTTTCATTACAAATGCAGGAGGTGCTGCATTTACCATTGTCCTTAATTATAACAAACATGGCCGCCTCCGGAGAAGTGCCACCCCTCGTGTAATATAATTTGATGATAACTAGATCTATGGTTATATTTAAAACATATTGTGGGTCATTAAGAACACATTCGTTTGCAGGTTTTTTAAATTTATAATCATTTAATGTATTCCTATTTAATGAAAAACGGTCTAAATCTTACACTGTCCCTTTAAAGTGCCGCAAAAGGCGTCAAGTATGAAACAAGCTGGACTTTTGCTGCAGGCTTGTTTTCGCAGCAGTGAATTTCAGTACAACGCAAATGCAGAAAAAAAACATTTCGTATTATGCAACAGGGGTTTTTTGTCTGAAGATGTATGAAAGAAGGACATTTTTCAATGTATGGATTTTTTCTCACAGGGCGATTTAAAAAAAAAAAAAATTTGAGCATGTTGGTTTCGTTGAAGAGTTTTACTGTATTTCTGCAGTACTAGATGCTTAATTAACATCCAACGCAAGCTATCTTGTTGACAGTGGGCCCAGATTTCTTGTGTTGCCGGAATATGATTTGCCCATCTCAGACCTTTGAGTCAGCCATGGCTCAACAATCGTTTCTATGCTCATGCTCACATATTACGTTTTTTTCTGCCAGATCTCATTCGATTGTGGGGCTCTATCTAACGTGGGAGCAGTCGTGTATACTTACTTGTGAAGGCTTCCACTGCTTGGAGGTGGAAGCCTTCCTCATGAGTCACCTTGACAAGACAACACCTGGATTCTGGTAACACAAAAGTACAGCTGTACACATGCACACACACACACACACACACACACACACACACACAAACACACACACATGCACGTACACACACGCACACACGCTGTAACCTTTGATCTCTGTAAGCAGCTTCCTTTGATGATGTAATGATGATCATGTGTCTGCCAACGTACTCAAAAACTCGCTCTCTCACACACCTTCTTGGACTCCAAATACTCATTTAGGGTGTCATTAACCACTGCAAATTGAGCTTGAAAACAAGGGCCCAAATGGAGCATATCATCGTTGGTGGTGAGGTGGAAACACACACACACATAGACACACAATTACACACATAACACCTGCATATAAGGTTCCTACTTGACTGTCTGTAAACACTTTCTTGTCAACATGAGGACTTGTATACAGTATGTAAGAGAGCTGTGCAACGTACATATTGTTCAAGTACTGTACATGTTGCCGAAAGAACAATGCATCCATCAGTTTTGCATTTGAACACCTTATCATTTCATAATCGGGAATAATGACTCAATATTCAACTTAATCTCATGAAAAAAAAACATTAAACAGAGTCTTCCTAATGGTGCCCCAACAGCTAAAGATATTATCCAGGATAAATCTGTGTACGATTCCTTAGGTCAAAAACATTTTTGGTACATGTACATTATGTTTTTGTCAGGCTTGGTTGGGTTTTTTTCTGTTGTGGTTTTAGTTGTGGAGTTTGTTGGTTTATTTTGCCTTTCAGTTCATGTTTGTTTTCCCCGCGTCTGCCTCTCCTCCCTGTCTCGATAGTTTGATATTGTCCACCTGTTGCACACGTGTTCCTGCCCCTTGCATGTTAGCCAATCCGGTTCCCCTACCTTCTGCTCCCATCCAGCTGTTGTGTGTTTCCCCTAATTAGTCTCTGAGAATTTAAACCCCCTGTCTTGTCTTACCTGTTGTTGGGCCATTGCATATCCAACAATGCTGATGTTGTTTCGTCTGTGAGTTTACTTTTTGTTCCCAATTTTGTTGCTACACTGCCTGGTTTTTTTGTTCTCTGACTAGAGGTAAGATTTTAATCCCAAGACCAAGAACGACCCGACCCGAATTTCGGGCCAGGTCGGGCCCAAAATGTCATTCATTACGTTCGGGTCGAGTTTTTTTTAAATAAATATGTGTTTATAAAAATGTATACTAAAACGATGTGTGGAATGTGGACACTAAAATAAATGGATAAAACAGAAAAGGTGCTTTAAGATAATTGCTATTTAATGACTGTACGATATACAGAACTACGATACTATACAGAGCCCTCTTAATAATCTTAATACAGTATATCTTTTCCCGTTTGATTTGCATTATTCTATTTAAAGCCTAGTGGGCTGCAGTATTTCTCCACGTAATTAAGCAAGTGAGCACCATTGACGGATGGCCTTGAAATTTTCCCCGTCAACTCTTAAAAAAAAATCCATCAATGATGGAAAATTGTTGGTTAATGTAACCTCTGCAGACACAGAAATATAAAAGATGTAAATGTTTAAACAGTCTTGTTAAACTTAAATTTTGTTACAAATGGCTTTAATTTGTTATCATAAATCACCTCCTCCTCCCCAGTACTCACAAATAAAATATGAAATATCGGATTTGCTTCGGGCTTGGGCCTGCAAATCAAGTTAATTGGTCGGGCTCGGGCCGGGTCGGGCTTTAATCCCGCGTTCCTGGGTCGGGTCGGGCTGGATTTTTTTAGACGCGATCTTACCTCTATCCCTGACTACTCCTGCCTTATTTATTATTAAACCTGCATTTTTGAGCACATTCCCTCCTGGCTTCCTTGGATCTCTGGGTTCACCTTCCCACACCTCCGTATTCCACCATGCCCCGTCGTGACAGTTTTAAGTGAATGAGTGAAGTATTTTTTACTGATGTTTTTGGGTGTAAAAGAATTATTGCTACTGAGATAAAACATTATAAGAAGTTAATTACTGTATTTCTCAGAGTACAAGTCGAGTTTTTTTTTCCTCATTTTCAACTTATAGGTGTGTCAATTTATAACCACATAACTCGGAAGAGACATTTTTTTTCCTCTAAATTATGTTTGAATAACATGAATTTGAATGCAAAATAAGGACAACCATGTCATTTACAAGGCTTATTTTATTTATTTTGCAAGACCATTTTGCGTTTCTGTCAACAACAAGGCAGTGTGCATCATTATTCCGGCAGACTTTAACGGATTGCAAAAAGGAAAAAACGGCTGGACTTGTCTCCTTCAGCACTTGGATGTAGGCTTGAACAAGCTGGCATGGATGTCGATAAGTGGGAGCAGAAACAGCGAAGGGTAACCTTCCACGTTCTGATCGTACAACAGTCGTCACTTGGGTAATGAACATCCAAAGTAAGATTATCAGCAAAATAATTTCCGAAGACCCCCATTTTTAACGAATTGGAATGGTCCAAAGATGACTACTGGTGGAAGACCAACGACTAAGACAAATGTTTGTGCAAATGACGACCACGTCTGTGAGTTAATTGGGAGGGGCTATTTTGTGTGTTAGATAGTCATGATGACTTTTAGGGCTGTTAGTCAAACTAATGTTCAGCTGTGGCAAAAAAATAAAGCATTGAAACTTCAAATCATTTTACTGTAGCAACATTAGTTTCTGCCTTTGTGTCTAGAAGCATGCGTATATTGCCTTGCACTTGTCTTGTTTCCAGCCCACCCCTTCCCCTCCCCCATAACCGCGACAGTATGTCATTCGATATACGATGAAGAAATGTGCCTAAAAGTAGCGTAATTTTGTAATTTTAATAACACACACCATGTGTTATGATTAGACAGCTAGATTTAGTGCAGTGCTTCTCAAATAGTGGGGCGGGCCCCCCTGGGGTGGCGCTAGGTGATGCCAGGGGGGCGTGGATGATCCCAGGAAAAAGGCTTTGTTTTTGTCACGTGGAATGTAATTGCAATAAAGTAATCATTTTCATCATTTTCTTTTGGTTTCAGGCACTTTGGTGCACTTGCTTCTTTTTTTCTGTTTTAGACTAAGCTGTAAACCGTATTAATGCGATAAAAAGAATGAACAGTTGTTGAAAGTTGATTTATATTGCGTTTTTCTGTTGTTAATGTTAAAAAGGATACATTTGTAGGTATACTTAAACAATTTTCATCATTAATAATCTTATAGTCAGTGCATCAATGGGGGGGGGGGGGGGGGGGGGGGGGGGGGGCGCAAAAAGTTTTCTGTTTTCTAGGGGAGGCCTGATTTGGTGTAACCACTAAGGTCAGGAGTAGACGTGTACTCCCGTTTTTGCAAAATTCACCCAAATTGGAGGAAAAAAAAAGGGGGGGGGGGGCTACTTATACTCAGCGAAATACGGCAAGATGGAATGATGGCAACAGTTTGACCCTGATGAAGATGGTTTATGTTTCCATCATTTCCTGTGAGTAAAACCCTTTCTGAATTCATTTCACATGTAAATTTCAGTCCGTCTCGTAACATTGAATGAATAAAATAGAATAAAATTGAACTTTTGCCACATTTTTTCCTCTTCCTGTTCTAATTCCTAAACATCAATTCTCTTCCTCTTCCTCATTTTCTTGTTTCTGTGGACTCCATTCAAAAATGTCTCTTGTTACCTTGTGCATGACCGCGCGATCACCCCCTGTTATGTTAAGGCGGGGTTACTGTGAGGTGCACGCATAGAAAAACAGTCATATGTTGCACATCTGGCCTTAGTTGTGTTTCACAACTGTTCTGGGAGCGTAAAAAGGAAGTTTGTGTGTGTGTTGGGAGGCAGTGAGGCGGTCAGGGTAAGAGAGATTACCACATTGGGTCTGGCCTGCAGTTCTAAAATCAAGTAAGAGGAAGGAAAGAACTCCAGCTGAAACTAGCACACCACTTTGTTTTTTACCTTATAAGGTAAAAAAACAAACAAAAAAGTTTTTTCTCCGTAGTCTAGGAAATGGTCCAAAGATGTAGTCACTTTTCAAACTGCAGGGATAAATTAAGAACAGTAAATAATATGAATGAAGAAAGCCAACACTAAATTAAACATGATGACTACTCGTTTTTGCATGACTGGTTAGTGATATTTACATTTTCCCATCAATGTTTATGTTGCTCCAGGCTCTTCTTGATGCATTATAAGTACAGTTTTCTCTATGAGGGGACAAGAAAACTCAAAATACATTAAACTAGCACGTGAAGTCAGACAGCACTTTGAAATGAAGGTTATTGCATCTGCCTCACAATACAGAGGTTCTGGGTTTGAATCTTGGCGGCCATAGGTAATGCCCCACGCCCCATCAACAGAGTTATATAATATTTTCTCTGTATTTGAGATGCAGTTATCGTTATTGTAGGTTAAATGCAGTGGTGGCTTGTCAGAGCCAGCAAGGCCTTCATTCTCAGGCTTTTTTAATGCAAATTAATACATACTGAAACGCACAAACTGTACAAGCAAGCTATTGAAGTCTTCTTGAGGAAAGAAAGAAGAGGGGACTTTGTGTTGAATAAAATGTTTTGGGAGACAGACCTTTGGTCAGTGCAAGCATTTTGTTGATGTATTTTTTCATTTTTAATATGGTTTTGTAATTTTATTTAATTCATATTCAATTAAAGGTGAATAAATAAAATGATGTTCTTACATTAAACTGCAATTTGTAATTTAGAATACAATCTTAAAGCTTGCCCGCTCTTGGTGGACTTAATCAAACTTTGTGGACAAATCATCTTAAATTCACTTTTATTTTTAAGTCTTGACAGTATCGCGTCTAGACATACGTTTTAATTGCTGATGCGGGTTTATTGATGTGTGAAACACACGGAATGCCACTGTTTAAATGTAATGTGTTACAATTAATAGCAAATAAAGCGGTTGCGAATTAGATATTTGCAAAGAAAGAGGTCACCGAAAATGAGTTATCAATATAATGACTAAATGAGGGTGGATGACTGACATCTTGTATGTAAATGTCATAAAGTCTAACTGACAACACACTGAACCTCAGAGAAGACAAACTCATTTTAGCTCAGAAGCTACAGGGATTTATATACAGATATGAGCAAGTGGTATATGCCAAAAATCCTTACCAACTCGGACAGAAGTGAATGTGTTAACCTGTCACTAATAACTCTATACATCTAAAGTTCATTTTATTTGGATTAACTGTGAATGATTTTAGTGGGAGTTTATTGAACAATATGTATGCCTGTGTGGGTGTGTGTACACAAATAAGACTGTGACTTCTCTGCCCCCAATGAGAGGCCATAAGAGTATGCTAACGTTCCTTTAAATCGGCCCTCAGTATCAACAAATACTTCAAGTTCTTACTCTCCATCTGAGGGGAGTGGAGTCATCCACCTTGCTCTGCCCCCTGCCACTGGCAATATACTGTATTTTCCGCACTATAAGGCGCACCAGATTATAAGGCGCACCCTCAATTAATGACATATTTTAAAACTTTTTCAATCACAATATAGAATACTCAAAGTAATAACAATAATAACTCAAATAATAACACTAAACTCTCAATAGCACAATAACTCAATGTCGATATGACCAACCTTGCTCAACTGTAAACACACAAAAGAAACAGGTGAAGGTTACTTGATCAGTTCATTCCCCATCTACGAATCCCAATTTCAGTATCGATCCATATATAAGGCGCACCTGATTATAAGGCGCACCATCAGCTTTTTAAAAAAATTAAGGCTTTTAGGTTTGCCTTATAGTGCGGAAAATACGGTAGGTCTACTTCCAAGTTTGATGTATACTCATTGGATACAGCTGCTGGATTCTTGAAGCAGGACTGTAAAGCTGCAGAGCAATTAACACAACACCTATAAATAAGTTAATGGGATAGTGTGTAAGATTTAGACCGTTTTTCATTACTGACAGCAGGAAGTGCTGCAGGTGCCGGAGAAGTGCCACCCCACATGTAATATAATTTAATGATAACTAGACCTATGATTATATTTGAAACATATTTTTGATCATTAAGAACACATTCATTTGCAAGTTTTTTTTTTTAATTTGCAGTCATTTAATTTATTCACTTTTAATGAAAAACGTTCTAAATCTTACACACTGTCCCTTTAAAATACAAGCATGTGATTTGTTTGAAATGTGGGGTTAAAGCGTGCTTTTGCTTCATAAATGGTAAACATCAGACATCAATACACACCTAGGCTAGTTTTTTGTTTTTAAATAAATGAGACCGAGATAAATTATTTTAAGAAATGTCCAATATTATTGCGAACTGTAACCGATAAGACATATTTTCAAGAGGCAAAGTGAAAATGAACAGTTGACAAAGTGATTGCATAAGTGTACATACCCTTTTCTTATAACTTAGGTTGTAAGTGTATTCAGAATTAAGCACTGACTTTCAATCTCATGTTGAATGGGACTCAGAACACACCTGAAATCTATAATTCAAGTCCAGGTGCTCTTGTAAGCTTTTTCTGGCATCTTTATCTAGAACAAGCCTGAAAGTTGTGCTGGAGCTTCTGAAGTGAACAGTAATGTAATTGTACCTCATGTCATCTTTATTTTTATAACGTTTAAACTGGACAAACTGACAATTGAGAAAAGCCATGCTGCAGAGGTTATCTCAATACAGCACTTAAAGAGCTCATGCAGAAAAAATGCATGGTGTTATCCACTCTGCTGATAGGCTTCCAGCAACATGACCGGTTTAAGAGGCGCTTCCACCACTACCACCGTCAGTTTTGTCACACAAGCAACCAAAAGCAGCATCTGCATTGTCTCAGGGCTAAATCTGCTTCTGGAACTAGAAATCAGTTGAAGACCTTGTCAAACTTTCTCCAGATAAAAGTCAGACAGCACTGGTTGCTCTCTCTTCCTGCCCTCTGGGACCCTGGTTGTCCCCTGAACGCAGTCAAGATCCTCCCTTCAGGGTGGGACTCAACTTTCCATACTAGAATCTCACAAGTCTTTCAGTGCTTTTGAGTCCCTTTCTAAATGCCAATTATCTTCCATCTCACACAAATAAGAGTGTACTGGTAGTTTTATGTTCATCATTTGGTTCTCATGGTAAGATGCACTACCATGCTTTATCAGGGAACCATCACCGTAATCCCGCAAAATATGAGACACACCAATCCCGCAAAATATGAGACACACCTGTGTATAGGAAACACCCTTAATTTTCGTGTCAAATTCTGGTATTTTGTGTTTTACCGTGTATAGGACCCACCAACAGTTTGGCAACAATGTAAAAACTACACCAAAACAGAATAACTCTCATCTTTGTAAATTCTTCAGATTTTCTTGTGTTCATATCGATAAGTTATATATTTGTTGCATGGTTAAAATAAGTGTCATTCAGATTTCACACATTGTGAGTGGTCAGTGAATGCAGCGCCAGCTCAAAGCAGTTGTTTGGAGCAGCTTGAGTTCATTTTGCCATAAATACTCGAAATTGCAGACCATCCGTGTTCCATTAAGTTTATGATTGTGTGTACAGTGATCCCTTGCTATATCACGGTTAATCTTTCAAGGCTTCGCAGACTTTTTACAGTATGGATATTTTTACAGTGCATTGTGCTCTGAATCCTGATTGGCTCAGGGGCTTTACTGTTGTCAACAAATTAAATATTGACACTGGACTGTATTGGTTTTTCACTTGTCAATTTATTACAAAAGGCAAGAGAATCTAAAAGCTTGCTTTCGTCTCTCCTGTGTCTCTCCTGTAACCGCCCGTGTGTGCTCAGTTCAGCACACACGCACACGTTACAAAAGTCCTAGTAAGCACATTGATTGACAGCTTGGTCGCTGGGAGCCAATCGGGTGACTCATAGGCGTGCCGAGAGCAAACGCACACACTATGTAGGCACACAGGAAGGAACAGAGAAATGCACAGCTTTGGAAATTTGACTTTTACCTAGATTTCTTTTGTAATAAATTGAAATTTCAAGTGTATTGTTATGATATAAGAGGCTTCACTTTAATTCGATGCACGGGCATGTTCGTTTATAAAAATCTTCTTGCTCAGAAAAAGAAAGAGCGCCAACAACTACCAATAACAATGTTCTTCCCTCAGAGAAACACTCCATGTACCTTCAGTAGAAACAGACACTAGAGCGGAGCGGAGTCAGGATAAAGAGGCACAGCTGGGACTGTGAAATACGGAAGTGACAATGTTTCCAACCATGTATTACTATATTAAAATTATTGTGTGTGTGAACACGGATGACTCGGACATTGGTTCAGGCTGGTTGCTTCTTTTAATTCAAAATAATGCCGTAACAAACTCAGCTAACATGAGCTGCTGTTAGTTGCAAAAGGCGCTAACACCCGCATGACGTCCACCTAATAGCGCATCCTGTTACAGTAATTATTGTAAGTTAAAATATGGCTGGTATAAAAATGCACATCTGTGTGTCAAAACACAGCTTATGTGGCTCACATGGTGTCAAAAAAAAAGAAGAATCACATTTTTAAATTACCGTTTATAGCAGGGGTCACCAACTCCGGTACTCGAGGGCACCTATCCAGCATTTTTTCAGTGTAACCCTCCTCCACTGCACCTGATTCATAGGATGTGCTCATCAAGAAGCTCTGCAGGAGCACCAAAATGATCATGATAATTTGCATCAGGTGCAGTGGAGGAGGGTTACACTGAAAAAATGCTGGATAGGTGCCCTCGAGGACCGGAGTTGGTGACCCCTGGTTTATAGGATGTACCCATACTTTTGGCTTTCATTTTGGGAAAAAAAATGTGTGTCATATATTGGGGGAATTACGGTATTTGAAGACTTAAAGTAACACTGTGTAAGATTTAGAATGTTTTTCATTAAAAAGGAATAAACTAAATTATTATAAATTAAAATAAAACCTAATTTAAACAAATAATAAACAAATAAATGTTTATTATTAATGAACAAATAAATGTGTTCTTAATGAACAATAGTATGTGGTAAATATAATTGTAGGTCTAGTTATCATTCAATTATATACTGTAACTTGGGGGCTGGCACTCCTCTGGAGGTCACCGTGTCTGTTATAGCTATGGACAGCAGGAGGAGGAGTGTTTATCACTACATTTACCGTAATGCCCCTAAATTACACATACGCCCTGGGAGTTTCCCTGGGAATACGTGTAATTTTTCACATGCATCTGTGGGAGCTCTAGGGACATTACAGTAAATGCAGCAATAAACACTCTTCCTGCTGTCCGTAGCTAAATGTTACACAATGTCACTTTAAGTGGGTCTCTACTCAAACGTGATTGTGAACCATCAGCAAGTCTTATTCAATTACAGTATTTGCAATATAGACAATTTCTCATACATTTACAAAATTGCCCTGTCTCTAAAATGTCTCTTCTAAGACATAATAAAAATGCATAATGTAAACAATATGCATTTATTTGTTCATTATTACAAACATTTATTTATGTGCACATACTTTAATGAGCATTGGGCCAACCAGCCAATCAGCCTTAACACAAAAGGGTTACGGAAACAGAGATAAAGCAACAGCAACTGTCCCTGCCCTATGAATCACCAGAGGCAAAGAGAGAGTTTTACTTTAATAGATTCATAAATAGTGACAAGGCGACACATATTTCACATCTCTCATCCTGAGATTATCTGCAGCTATAAGATAGTATATCACATGTACCACTTATTGTGAAAATTCTTGAAAAAGTTGTAGCTCAGCAGCTTCATGATTAAATAGCTGCCAACACTCGATATGAACTTCTTCAGTCAGGATTAAGGAACAACCTCTTGACTAAGACTGCCCATACTAAAGTGATGGATATTCTTCTCTTAGGGATTTATTCCAACACCTTATCAATATTTTTATTATTTAGCTTTAGCTCTGACACCACTGATGATCACATACGAGTAGAATGTCTTGAGACCTGTGATGGTATTTCAGCCTCAGCAATTTGTTGGTTCAGAGCTTACCTCTCAGAAAGGACACAATGTTTTCCATGGCATGGATGTTATTGGCTGCTGCTCATCATCAGCACCTGATTGAGAACACCTCTGTGAGTCTTGACACATGTACTCTTACCCAAAATGGGTAACACCTCGACGTTATATTTGACTCAACACTCTCATTTCAAATGCACATTAGGTATACAGTATTATGAGAACTTCATGTTTTTCCCCTTTTTAAAGTCGCGAAGATTCACCCTATTCTGTTTCTTAGCGATGCAGAGACCTTTATTCATGCATTTGTATTGACTATCTTGACTACTGTAACATTTTGTTTTCTGGTTTTCTCATGTCTAACATTATAATTCTGCATTCAGTACAGAATGCTGCAGTGAGACTCTTGACAAGTTACCCCAATACGAACCAACTTGCAATGGCTTCCGGCAGAGCTGTCGTGGAATATAATATAATATCCAACTGCCCAATAGTATCTTTTCCCCCAGGAATAAAGGAGGAATTTGGAAGATTGATCTGTCAACCACATAAGCTGAGTTTTGATGCATAGATGTGCATTTTTATATCGGCCGTATTCTTACAATTTTGTACACTAAAACAAAAAGCGACCACAACACCACTGGAGAGACACAATTTCAAAATGTTGTACTCAATAAAATGACACGGCTTAGTACCTTCCTATCTCATCGATTTAGTATTGCCATATGGTTTGTTAATGTTCCCGAGAGACAAAAAGAAATTCTCAGTATCTCAAGTATTTTTTTATCCGGTTGCAAGTGCTCTGGAAATTCGAGGAGCTACCTCTGTAGAAATGTTTAAAACCTGACCAAATACTCATTTTCATACTTGTGCGTTGAGTTGAACTGTATCTAACTGCACTTTTTTTCTTTTTCCTTCCTGCCCCCTTCTCCTGGCTTGGAGAGGGGCCAGATTCGATAAATGAAGGAGTTTTGCTCCTCACTGCTCATCCCATTGGCCCCTTCTCAAGATTTCTTTTTACCCGGATGCGCATTTTGAAATTTTCCCTGCCTTTCTGGGAGCTTGGTTCAGGGGAGCCGTTGTGTGGTTTGTGACGCTTTCTAGGACTCTGACTTGTGAAGCCCTTTGAGACGCTTGTGTGATTAGGGTGTCTATAAATATATTCGACGTGACGACGTGACTTGAATTTCGAAAACAATGTATGATAATACATGCCATATTGCTTTCAAGTCCTTCAATGTTTTGCTGTGTAGAGCCTATCACTTTGGAAGGCACACTCATTTTGCCTCAACTCCCTCAAAAAAAAAAAAAAACCTTTCCATCTGTAAAGACTCAACTAGTCATCAATGAAACATGCCAATGGCGCTCTCTCGTGGATAAAAGTGCAGCACAACTGCCTTGTAGCCTTGTGATCATTACAAAATACTAAAATACTAATTAAAATAAGGGATTACTGTAAATAAATTTACAGGGTATATACCACCACCCTGTTGATTACCTTCCGAGGGGCAACGTTAATAGGCCTGGGTAGTAATACAGAGTTCAGGCTTTCCTTCAACTTTGGTTTGCAAATTAGAGAAAATAAATCCACCAGTGAATGAAACAAGAAGCAGTAAACAGGACATAAAACTAACGATGAACTGAATTGAATGTGTTGGCCAGCCATAAAGACATGGCATTATTTTTCGAAGATTTAGTTAATTCTAAAGAGAGTTCTTTCCCATTTCTTGTGTGGTGGTCATCTCAAGAGTTACATGGGAAAAAATGAAAGCATTGTGCTAGGTATGTTGTCAAAAACACAGCAAGGCAACAGGCCTGTGGAATCACTTGAACAAGCAGCACCCAAGTGATGAGTTGGAAAACACAAAAATGCGAGCAGAGTATGTACACTGAAAACATACCAAAGCAGCTATTAATCACATCATTTTAATTTGATCATGCACATTTGCAAGTAGCAATGATGTTAACGTCAAAATTAAATTCTAAACTGTAGACATTATTTTGAGGGGCCACTGTTTTTTGAAATATAGTCCTACATTTGTTTTGTTGTTGCAAAATAAGGTTTAAAATTAATGTTTAAGATGTAAAAACATGTTTCATTTTTTTACAGGGAGGCTTTAATGCGATATTATCTTGCATTTGATAATGGGTTTCAGACCAAAAACCCCAGCAACTCTGAATTCCTGGCACCATGTTCCCTAGCCCTAAGTTTGTGAGTGTGGCCCACACGTTTGCACTCACACCCAGCTTCAGTGGGCAAGGTAATTCATTCAAATTAGATTGATGACATATGTCAACAGAGGAAAATAAAAACTGCACTACCACTTCTATCCAACAAGTGGCATTGAGTAAAAATGAATGACAAAGAAATAGGATGACGAACAAATGAAGCATCAGTTGACCCCCGTGTTTTTGTTGTGACACACTGCACAAGGATGGAGCCAAATCTTTGATTTATATTCAGCTCGGCTAGCTTCAAACTAATAAGCAGGGGTGGGCACTTCGTCAGCATGGACGGACTGTCCTTCAGCCCGTCGTCGAGTAAAATCAACCTCAGCAAAACTTTGTTTTACTTGTAGTTCATGTGACAGATAAGATTTAGACAAATGTTAATGAAACCGTCTTCTATAGTTGTAGAGCAGGCAGTTACGAATGACAACCGACATCCACCATTTGAGTGTCATGCGTGTCATGCACGATAATGCCATCCAGTGGACATGATTGCTAATTGCATTGTCGTCCCCTGCGTTCCCTCAGAAGTGAGAAAATACACATGATGGTGTATTATAGCCAAGGGTTAAACCCCTTAGCTGGCTTTGTTTTCATGTTGGACTTATATTACTGTGTTATGTTTCAATTGCAGTGTAACTAGAACCACATGTTAACTTCAAATGCAAGTAATGAAACAAAAAAAGGAATTGTATGAGTGCAGACAGAAGTAGACCAGTGCCCAATGAATGACGGACCGGAAAAAAAAAAAAAGTCAAATGTTGCCCTCTAGTGATGGCGGAGGATTGGGCAAAAATACACAGACTGACATGATTACAATGTGGTCTTGCTTGAAAAAAATGATGCTCTGAGGACGGAAAGGGGGCGGGGCTCTGACGAATGTCAGATCAGCAAAAAAAATAAATAAATAAATAAATAAGTTGCCCGCCTCTGCAAATAAGTGCATATACCGTAGTTCTCTGAGTACAAGTCGACCTCGCTTATATGTTAACCCCCCCTCCCCCACCTTTTTTTCTTTTGACTGCAATTCGGGTGAGTTTTACAAAAACCCGATTATAAGTCTACCCTTGACTTTAGACGTATAGCTCATGGCTGTCCAAATACGTATATACACTTGTATTCTGTTTATAGAGTATCATCAAAAATACATTAATAAGAATTGTTTAAAAAAAAAAATTGCCATCGTTTAAAAATTTCTTCCATCCACAAAACTGACAGAAATGCACAGTTAAAAACATAACTGATCTCTACAAGGCTTTCAAGAACTGGCTAGACATAAAAAGAAAGTTCAGTCTGGTAAAACAAAAACAACTTGAGACAAAAATAATTGATGTAACAACTTACTGTCATTAAATATCTGTATTGTAATGAAATTACACTACAAATTAAATATTGTAAATAATGACCTGATGCTACAGCCAACATTCCTATAACTTTATAAAATAAATAAAACATAGTGTTGCGTCTAGAAACACTCATACTAGATATAATTTGCAGAATCGAAGAATTGATTGCTAAGCAAATTATGACAATACAGCCGCACACTGATTTTGCATAAAATAGCAAGAATTGTCCCATCATGATCGTAATGAAACACAATATTAATCAGAACGCGGATCAGACAGAGGGTTCGCGAAGAACATTTTAATATAAAGAAATGTTTTTTCCTTGTTTTCCCTTGAACAATAAAAAAGGATCTTTGATGTCTACTGTATAGCCAACACGATCAGTGAATGAGTTAATAGGATGGTGTAATTCCTTCAAGAGACAGACTCTGTACCGTGGCTCCTTCTTAAGTCAAGGCTACTTTTGGCTCATATCAAATGTAGATTGCGCTGATTGTTGTTTCGCTGGAAGACAACGTTCCTACATGAACTAATAGCATGTCACTGGGTAATGGAGGTGACCTTGTCCAGATGACTGTTATGGGGAGCTGTTATCACAACCTTGAAACTAAAATGCTGTAGCCACAGCAAGCTTTCAGAATTGACAACAAAATATGTTCTATTTCCTGCAGGGGGAGGCATTGTATTATGTGAAATGAAGCAGCTGGTTTCAACAATTCTATCTCAGGACTTCTCATGCATGAATAACTTAATATACTGTATTTTTTTTAAACCACCTTCATTCAAGACAATTAAAAAAAAACATTCAAAAGCAAACTGTCAATCGATTTAGCTAACCTGTTTATGTAGTGTTGGTTTGAGGTGTCTCATTTCAACGATCACATCAACTTGCATTATGTCAATACTTGAAAATACAATGCACTCGTTGTGTAGGCTGGATATTGTGTGGTTGTGTAGGCTGGATATTGTGTGGAAAAGGAAGGCCTCAGCCATTTTGTGAAGTGGGTCAAGTCTGGGAAAGGGTTAACCGAGTGACCACCCAGTAAAAAGTGATGTGATCTGATCATTCCCATAGCCTATGAACTCCATGAGGGACAGAAAGCTGCAGGCGTAATAATTATCCATCAGATCCTTGCATCCTGGCACGGAATAGCACACTTTTGTACAGTTCATCAGATTACGGTTGTGCTTGAATTATTAATATTTTGTCTGACGCTATTGTATCTATTTTGGAGCTTTGTTGCTTTTGAAACAGACAAAAATACTTAACATTGCACAAAGGAATTATGGTTTTGTGGCCATTCAAGGTGAATGTCCTTAAGTGACTCTTTTCAAACGATCTCATAAAAAAGGAACTAGGCCTATGGGATAAGTATGGGTCTTAATTACAAGTCTTGTGTAAAAGTTCCAGGGTCTCCGAGCATGTATTTAGTTTAACATGTGTTTGTTGTAGGGTGACTCATTTCTGCTAAAGTTATGGGGGAAAGGCTATAGTTGCAAGAATCCATATGGGGAATGGGTCCCTCCTGGGGAGTGCATTTGTGGGTGTGTCCTTGCATGTGACATCATTGACTCAGGTCCGGGTGATCCTCTCTTGGCCAATCAGTGAACAAAAGGACGTATGTGGGGGAGGGGTTGCTCAGTGAATGATTGATTGGGGGTAGGGTGTAGGTTTTTGAGGGGGAGCGGGGGATAAAAGTCTGCATGAAACAATGCCTTGTCGAGTGTGGTAGGCTTTCGTGTTGTAGTCTATTATGTCGTGTGAAGTGTTTCAGGCCAAGAAGCGTCTGGAACAGAATCTAGTTGTAGTGATCTGGGTGGGTCATTGATCTCCATTTTATGTACTGTGGCTCCATTCCATCCTGACCTGGGAAGTCTTTTATGATACATATTACTTGATTTGCACATTCTTTCTCAGTAGTCATTAGTCGAGGCCAGGCGGGGGTGTCCAAGCTACATCCAGGGTGACTGACTAAACTTCCTTATTTTTTCTATGACTTACAGCACGAAGCTCAAATTAACAATGACACTTTCTACACTGAAGTGACAAGACAGGCCAAAAGAAGCTATTCACGCTCATGTCTTACTTTCTTGTTTTCAAATAACAACACATTATTCAGTACAACATGCCTTGGAACCCAGGAAGTTTGCTCCACTTTCTGCTCTGTCAAGATCATTTCAGCACAGATTACAGCAGGGACCTCAAACTCATTTTTATCACGGGCCTCACTGTACGTAGTTATAGTGTCTGACGGAGGCCCGAAGTGACTGTGAAGTCAAATAAATTTTAGGTGTGATCGACGCGCATTTACACTTTTTGGAATAACAGCCGCTAAAACCCGTTCAAAAGTGGTTTTGGTAACAAAAAATGTGTAAAAGTTGAATACTACTTGCAAATTTAGAGTTTTATCCAGAAACTTGAAGTCATAATTACCATTTCACGGGCCACATAAAAGGATGTGCTGGGCCAGATCTGGCCATATGGATGGGAGGGAATGACTCTACGACTCCACATTAGCACCTATAGCTTGAGGTTAACTTATCACAAAAAAAGTGTTTCGGGACCTTGTCTTCCAAATGACACTTACAGAGAATTTTTGAGTCGTTTATCTGCTGCCAGAATAAAACTTTCTGTGCAGGAGGGAAATATTGGGCTAACAAGACAACCCAGTCTTCAAACATCTGTACAAATCAGAAAGTATGAAAACAAGATGGGGGTTTGAATGAGTAGTTGTGTAAGTCACCCTTCAATAAATAGTGGCTCCAAAGAAAGTGAAAAGCGCAAATGATGTTTTTTTTTTGTAATGTTAACATCTGCGAAAGAAAGACAGACAACCCGCCTGCTGTTGCAGCTGCTGCACACTCCTTTTTTTTTGTATACTAACCTTGAAAGAAAATATTTGGACAACTCTGATCAAAAGTCAGAATAAATAACACTCGTACATAGTATTGACTTAAAAATAGCACTTTTGTTTGAATGAGCCTCATTCCCTGCTCTGATGCTTCCCCTTTTTGGAGTGAGCTCATTAAACCACCTACACAGTGATAATTTTACAGTAAACTTCCCCTGATTTTTAGGTACTTCTCATCACCACAGGAGCTTAAATTTAGGTCTTTTTTTCAGCAAACTCAACAAGTTAATGAGACTTGCCTTGTCTTCTAGGCTAGGGATTCTCAATCTTTTGGCATCAGGGACCCTTTTAGAAAGCAAATTTTACATGGAATGGAAAATTCATTGCAAATGTTTTCGGAAAAAAAACAATAAGGCAAACATAACTGCCCTTTTTAATCACCACCAGATTCAGTTTGCCAACAAATATATTTGTTACTTTTCAGTGATATTGAAGTTTAGAAAATAAAAATTGCCATCGCACACCTCCTCATAACAAACCAGGTCAATTTCCCCCCAAAGGGTTGCTGCCAATTATTTAGTAAAAAAAATCATTATAAAATAAAATACCTCTTTAGTATTGCTGGCTTCATCATCTTTTTAGCAAGCGGTTGTAGACATAAAATGCATTTTGACAAACTTCAAAATTATTACATTTTTACAAATATATTAAACTAGTTGACTTGATTACTTTATTGAAGGGTCATGAATACTTTCACAATTAAATATAAAAAAAAATTTGAACACAAATATACATATTTTTGGAATAATAACCCAATGTTCTGTCCTTCCTAGATGTTCCAATGGCTTCTATCTAGGTAGGGAGACAACAAACAGCAAGTGTAACTCTTCTTCAAATTAGTCGTGTGTGTTGTACAGCTTTCACTCATTTATATTAGAAACCTGTAAAGAAAAGAAACCACACCAAATATAACTCAGGTAAGTCCCATATGCAAAAATTCTATATCTTGCAAAATGTACACAAATTGCATAGATTAAATGGATCAAACAACTGAATTACAAATGATATTCCTTTCAATACAAAACGGTAATTTGATGCAAATTAGTATGATTTTCAATGCAAAACACTTTCATATGCTAAGCTTGACATAAAGGAAATACCTAGCACAAATGAAAATGCTAACGAGCTAAACACACACAAGGGAACACTATATAACATGGTAATAACAAAACCTAACATCTTATCTACAGTCACAAGTTGGACCAACAAACGACTAATTAAATGAGCATAAATGACAACATTCCAATGAAGAAAACACAACTCACAGACACTCATGTGCCAGATCTCCCAAAGAGAAGGAACAATGTGCATCAACACCAACTGCTCCCAACTGAAGCCACACCGACATTCCCTAGCACAAAATCCATTATCAACAGCGGTCAGAGACTGCCAAAAAACAAAAACTAAGCCAAACAAGGCACAAACCTGTAACAAAAGATAAACTAAATCAGTTCCAAAACACCTAAGTTATTTCACAGACCCCCTGCAGTCTGGCCATGGACCCTTCGGGGGTCTGCGTACCCCACTTTGAGAACCACTGTTTAGTGCACTAAAACACCAACCACATTTTGAATGAACATGTCCATCCTATCCATCCATCCTATTCTGCTTAACGGGAGACTATGGTTATATTGCCATCATAAAATCTAATTTTAGTGTAAATGCAAGGCTATAAGTTACATTTTAACCACTCAAAAGACAAAATCAAAGTAAACTTTTGTCCTTTAAAGATGTCCTTTATAGACATGTGAGGGATGAAGAGATGTTTGGATTCAACTGTCATTTATTGGCATATTATTATTTTAGTACTGCTGCCTTGTATCTAATAATAAGCTCCCATAGTACAAGATGTGTCCATGTCTCACCTCTGACAAGAATCACTCAATCACAAACCACAAAAGGGTAAGCCTCATCGAATGAGTTTTTGAAGCATATTCTTATGAAACATTTTGGTTGAGCTCCAAATTGTACCAGTATTGTATCATTCAAGTTCCAAACCACACAAAAGCAGTTGAGCTAAGGGTGTTCCATTTTAACTGTAATTTAGATTATGGAATAATTACAATGCACTTGTGGAATAAGTCAGCCAGAGTTTAGTGTCAGGTCACAACACGATTGGACATTCTTCTCCCTATTACATTTCTGTTTGGTAATCTTTCTCAAAATCTGTTTCATAGCTCTCTTACACCTGTGTGATTGCATGCAAGTCTGAATACGCTTCTCTACTTCAACTCCCCCAACAAGTTGCATTCCAGCATAGCTTAACCATGTGTTCCAGGCTGCTAAAATCAAATGGGATGATGAAGAAGAAAAAGAATGAGACATGAGATAGGGAGTCAAGAGGAGAAAGAAGCCAAATGAAAAGGAGGACCAAGTGACCTATCTTATGAGAACATCATGAGTGCTCAACTTGTCTGCCTTTTGCTTTTGTTGCTCGACTGTCAAGAGGGGATTACAGGTACTGTATTGTGTCAAAGGAATGTGCATAGTAAGTAGTGTGAATGTGAAAAGGAGTTTTTTTTTTTTTTTTTTAGTAGAGGAAAAGTACCATCTGAGTAAATAAGATGTAATGCTGCTATTTATTCACTCATTAGTCATCATTTTGTGTTCACTATTTTAGTAAGGCGAAGGTGCAACGTAGGAGGGAAATTACCAAGTGTTTTTGTTATTCTATTTTGAAATCGCATTGTCATTGTACAATATTATACTTTTGCTTACGTTTTGTTTTTTCCTAATACTCATATATTGTATATTGTAATCTGTGGCTGTCTCACGATTCAATTAAAATGTTTGGGTCTCGGTTTCGATTCAGAATTGATTTTCAATTCAGAACAATTTTCGATTTAAAATGATTTGATTAAATTAAAAATAATTTCTGCTTCAATCTGTACATGTGCAAAGAATCATTATACCACTTCAGTCTGCTTTGCAAGTTGGATTAGCAAAGGGAGATAAAATGCCTTTTAAGTTTTGATTTGTAAAAAAACATGCCTTTTGCCACAAAAAGCAGGCGAACAACTGTTACTCATTGTTGCTAGCTATAAATTTTGTAGCTTTACATCCATCCATCCACCCACCGACCCATAACCCATTTTCTCTAGCTACTTCTGCTCACAAGGGTCGCAGGCCTGCTGGTGCCTATCCCAGCTGACTGAGCAGTAGTCAGGGGACACCCTGAACTGGTTGCGAGGTGCATTGGCCACCTAACAACCATTTAGTGTGTCCAATACACCTGCTATGCATGTTTTTGGAAGGTGGAAGGGTTAGGGTTAGGGGTAAAAACCTCAAAATTGTACATACATATTAAAAATTGGTATCAAAGTAGTATAGTAGGTGCTACCTATATACAGTACGATATGCATGTACACAACCAGAAAACATCATAAATAAAAAATATAGAAAGGATTTAATTACCTTTGAGTGGCACTTGTTATGCTAATATTCCCTAGTAAGGGTAGCCTAGGGCTAGGCTAGCTTCATATTTCTGGATTGTCTCCAGTTTCGTTTTCATAAAAATCATCTTCTTCTCTTTTTAACTTCACTAGCAATCTTGGGACCCATGGCTAACCCATTCAGCTTTGAATTAAGCAGTAAAATGCACTATAAATACGGTTTTGTAACCACTCACAATAGAATAAAGTTTTACCACTCCGCCATTTTGAAACAAGTGAGGTTGACCAATCTCCGACCACCATCTCCGTGAGGAGACGCCAACCAATAGCAGATCAGCATTGTAGTGATGCCTTGCATGGATCCAGTATGACGGGCAACAGAAAATAAGTGCAATTACCTAAAAAGGCCTGCGGATGAAAACAAAACAACACAAATACAGCCAACCGCCGAGGGTCATGATAGTTGTTTTTGTCACAAAGCTGGGAAAATACTGTAAAGAGGGTATGAAAGAACTCAGTATTCCACATCCCAACATGAAAAAAACAAAAGCAGGGATGTTGTAACATGCTGGTCCACTGTAAATGAGAAGCTCGATTCTTAAGTGAATCGATTTTTTGGCACACACACACACAAACCCCTGGGGGTGCGTGAGGTGATTCGGGGGGGGGGGGGGGGGGGGGGGCATGACCTCAGAAAAAAGGCTTTGTTTTCGTCATGTAAAGTGTAATTACAAAAAAAAAATGTTTAAGTTTCATATACTTTGATGCATGTTATTTTTTTCTTTTTCTTTTTTCTTCTTTTAGACTTAGCTGTGTCATGTATAAACACTGTAAAAAATAATTAACAGTTGATGAAGGTTGATTCATATTGCTTTTTTCTTTTGTTAAAGTAAGAAAAGGAAAGGTATACAGTGGGCCCCCGTGTTACGAACTTAATCCGTTCAGCGCTCGTAACTCGAACTGCTCGTATGACGGGCAATCCAAACCTATGTTAATTAGTGAATGCCTGCAACGCGTGCAAAAACCTTAGGTTAAAACGTCACGACTTTATACACATATTAAAAATTAGTAACATAATCTACTGTACAGTTAAATTAAATAACATAAATATACAAAGGTAAAATGACATATATCTTTGGGGCGACGTGACTTGAGCTGGATGGAGTCGGGGGGGAGAAGAGACCAACCCGCAGAATTTATTGAATTATTTTCTTAAATAAGAACTTTTCTCAAACTAGAACATGTCACCGGCGATTTCCTTCTCTTTAATCCATAATAGAAGAAGCCTCTCCATTTTGTTGTCGACCGAGGTCTGTCCCCTGGCAAGGAAAGTCTTGCCCTTTGAAGATTGCCGAGCGGTTAGGCCATACTCACGAGCAAGGTTAACTATGCGTGCGCCTCCTTCGTATTTTTTTATTATCTCCTGCTTGGTTTCTATAGTCATCATCCTCTTACTTCTTTCTTTACCGCCACTTGCAATTTTAGAAGCCATGTCTAACAGATAAAGTTTGCAAAGTCTTAACAACATTCCTTCCTTCCGTTTTTCACTCATTTTCTCTCTTTCTTTCCATCCCGACCAGCTGTGCCATCAAGCTAGATAAAGGCGTTCGGCCAATAGCATAGTGGCATTTCTGTGATTGACGCAACGCCAACCAATAGCTAATCCGCATCTCCGTGAGTGAGACCGAGACTGTGAACTTAATCGACCAATAGCATATCGGCATCTCCGTGACTGACTCCGTGTCTGACATCGTGACTGAGACAGTGACTGTAACATTGTAAGAGCAATAGCGTTCAGTGTTACCGTGACAAGCATGAATGATTGAATTTGTTGATGCGGCAAAGCGAAAATAAATGTACGAACACTCTGACCTGCGTGTCGGATTGTTCGAAAACGAAAGGTTTGTGCCTAAGTGGGGGACATAAAACTCCGCGGTCCATGCTCGTGATTCGAAATGTTCGTAAAAGAGGGTGTTTGTAAACCGGGGCCCGACTGTACTTTACTCTACTCTTGTACTCTACATTTGTTTTTATGTTGTTTGTTTGATTTAGAACAATAATAACCCGTTTAAATAAACACAGTATAAAAATATTAACAGATGTTGAAAGTTGATTTATATATTTTTTTTCTTTTGTTAAAAAGGATACAGGTTCATGTATACTTAAACAATTGTTAGTTAATAATCTTATTTAGAGTCAACGAGTAGAGTGGGGGGGGTAAAAGTTTTCAATTTTCTAGGGGGGGCTTAGCCAAATATAATTGAGAAGCATTGCTTTAAACCATATTGATTAAGACAATAGTATGGCTGAGAGAGTTCTTTGTAGAAGTCTTTAAAAAAGACAACAAACACCAGTGCACACATTTTTTTTTTTCTTATAGGTGACTCTATCAGCCCGTATATAAAACACTATGAGGGGCTATCATACAACATGGAGGACCTCTACAGGAAGCACCAGCGAGCCCGCAGAAATGCGCAACCACAGCGACACATGCTTGACCTGGACTTCACTGCTTTTCACAGGTTTGGAACTGAAATATAGGGTGTGTTTAGCATGTACTGTACACTCTAATATGAATTACAGTTGAAGCCTGTTTTGGTATTTCACTTAATACTCATACAGCAGGTAGCCAACTTTTTATATGCACCAATGTATGGCCATTAAGAATACAAATTTAAATACAGTACTGTTCTGCGTATATTTTTCATTGGACAGTACCTATATTAACATCACCATAAATAAATGGTATGATAATACGTTAAACCAACAATATATTTTTCTTTTGCTATCATGTCTCATGGGACGAATTGTCAATTAAAATAGATTTTGTTCTACAATTCTAAGTTGCTGCACTGTGATATTCAGATTGCATAATTGCTTCTCTGATTGATGTAGAACTTTTCGACTGCGGCTGAAACGAGATGCTGGGATGCTCTCCAGTGACTTTGATGTGGTCAGCGAGGATGGAACCACAGCCGTGGACCTCTCCTACTTATACTCAGGGATATTGGAAGGTAAGCGTGCATTTGAGTGTGTATGAGAATGTGCTGCTGCAGGACTGATGAAAATTGAGCTCACTGACCTTGTTCTGTTTTTCAACCGGCTCTTGCAGGTGAACGTGACTCCGCCTGTCATGGTTCTGTGTTACATGGTCAGTTTGAAGGAAGCATACACACATACAACGTCACTTATCACATAGAATCGGCTCACAGATACAACATCACTGACCACCACTCCATCATCTATCGTGAGGATGACATGGGTGAGAAAATTATACACATTCAGGGTATCACTCCAAAATCCCCTTCCGTCCAAAATGTATTGTCATGCCACGAGTACCTGCCTGATTGTTTATTTAGTTTAGTGTTGAGTGTTGAGTGTATTTAGTGTTCTGTTTAGTTTCGCTTTTCGTAGGATCATTGTCTTGTCATGTCACGTGTATCTGTTACAATGGGGGTGGGGCGACAGCCATACTGCCGAACTTTCCCTCACATCCACCCTTTGGTCCGTTTGAATTGCGAGGGAGAGCAGTGCTTGAACAACCACACGGATGAGGGTTCACTTAAAACATTTTATTGGCTGGTTGTCGTTTGACCAACCCTAGAAACTAAAATCACACCTAAAATGCATGCAAATGTCTCTTAAAAGATTAAAAGTCCAAACTAAAATCACACGCCATGCAGTCGGTGGTTGACGAGGTTCCGACAAGTCCTCTGCCACCTTTCCAGGTCAGAGGCCACACATCATGGTCAGCTTCAAGGGATGAGAGGAAAAATGCAGGCAGCCCACTGGGAAGGGTGGGGCAAAAAATAGTGCATTGGCCAAGTGAGTCTCACGCCTTTGTGGCAGAAGGTCCAGCTTCTGCACTCACGAACACAGGCCCTTAATGCACCACTGTCAGGCTGAGGATCAGCAAGGCCTCCGCCACTTGCTCCTCAGGATCATGCTGGCACCAGCTCCAATGCAATCCTTCTTCAGGGCACATGTCCAGCACAGGCAGGAGCCACTGACCAGACCGCCTGTTCTCTCTCTACTCATTACACGTCCTTTTAAATAGGGAGTGTAGTTCCACCCCTGCTTATGATAGGCCCATTTTGCAAACATGTCAAACTTGATTGGCTCTGTTAATGCCTATCCATTGTCAATTGAGCGCAGGTGTTGAACCATCTAATCAAGGCCATGTGCACAACATAATGACAGTAAAATCAGTGTCCACCACTTCCATATCTGCCTGTTTGTTGTTTGTTGTTTTACTAGCCTGTCAGTATTTTGTAGTTTAGGTGTCCAGTTTTTCTGCATTCTTTTTTTGCCTCTCTTTTTTTTTCTTTTTATAATTAAAAATGGCTTACCTCACCCACTCCCTGCCTTTGAGCTTCCTTGCACCTGGGTCCACTATTCCCGCAACTAAACTGGCTTTTAACCGAGTCCTGCCAGCTTGTGACAGATTACAAAATACTGACAGGCTTTAAACACGGCAAAAAACAAGCAGGCAGATACATGTGGCATGACAAGACAATAATCAGAGAAAAAGAGAAGCTAAACAGGTGTCACAGTCTACCAGTCCGGTCACCTGAATTCTGTCTCACCACCTGCTGACCCCTCCTCCCAGTCAGCACCAAATATTAACAGCTTCCTCGGTTTTGCAAACTTCTACAGGCAGTTCGTCAGGAATTATAGCACTATAGCCCGGCTATTAACTTCTCTCACCAGCCTGAAAGATAAATATCGATGGAATCCTACTGCTGATGATTCTGGATTTTGAAAGACCGCATCACGTCAGCTCCCGTCCTCCAGATGCCAGACCCAAAGCTGCAGTTTGTCATGGAGGTGGATGACTCTGATGTCAGGGTTTGGGCTGTTCTCTCCCAGCGGTCTGCTAACGACCACAAGCTCCATCCGTGCGCCTTCTACTCCATCTGCCTCTCCTCCACCAAGGCTAACTACAGCATTGGCAACTTTGAACTGCTTGCAGTTAAAATAGACTTGGAGGAATGGCGACACTGGGTAGAAGGCACCAAGACTTTCAGGTATGCACTGTTTCAGGTATGGACTGACCACAATGATCTGGAATACATCCGACCGGCCAAAAGGCTAAACTTCCGCCAGGCTCGTTGGGCACTCTCCTTCACTCGGTTTAACTTCACCCTCTTCTAACACCCCGGATCCCGGAATGCCAAGCCAGGTCTTCTCTCCAGGCAGTTTGATTTTGAGGACGGCCCGAACAAGAAACCAGACCCAGTTCTGTCTCTGTCATGTATCATTGGAATGCTTACGTGGGGGATTGAATAAGGGGAAAACTAGCTGCAAGAGGTCTACCCATACCCAGCACCTGTCCAAATGTCTGCCTGTTCCTGATCCCTTTCATTCAGAAGTCTTCCAATGGGCTCACTCATCTAAACTGACTTGCTACTCCGGATAGAAATGGACTATGGATGTACGGTGCTGGCGGTTTTGATGGCTTTCTATGGAGAAGGACATGCGTGAGTCTATCCAAGCCTGCCCTGTTTGTAATGAACAAAAGCCCTCTCATCAGCCTCCTGCTGGCCTGCTGCGCCCCTTCCCATTCCACATTGTCCTTGGTCACATGTAGCACTGGACTTCATCACTGGTATGCCTCCATCCGCGTGGAGCCCAATAAGCTGGCACCCTATTTTATTGGCCCCTTTCCCATCCAGAAAGTGTTAAGCCCTGCGGCCGTACACCTTGCTCTGCCTTGCTCCATACATGACCAAACGAGAGTGCGTCAACATAGACTTGGGCGGGAGACGGTAGACTACTTTGGAAACAATGTATGGGAATTACTTTTAATATTATTATTATTGCTGTATTATATCATTTGACAGAACTACCTTGTTAGTTTTTGTACTTTAATGATATAAGGCCTCCTCCTCCCGGCCAAGTCGATGTGACGCACTCTCGTTTGTTCGTTCCGCACAACAAGCAATCTCATTGGATACCATGCTGTGAATCAATGTGCTTTTACAAGCTCTGATTGGCTATTTTTGTGGCACAAATGTAATGTGTGAGCAAAACTGAGCACACGCAGAGGACGACTTGAGCGAGTGAGAGCAAGATGCTGAGCCAACGCGATGTTGAGCGAGGGAGGGAGGAGTATTGCGAGCGAGCGTGAGATGTTGAGTGAGAGAGGGTTATCGCGAGCGAGCAAAAAGGAATTTTTGTGCGAGCAACTTCTTTTCAATATTTTTTTTCCAGGGCTCAAAATCTGTTTTTGCTCGTTCAGTTTCATTTTTTTTTTTGCACGCTCGCAATTGTGGCACAAATATAACACCATAGCAAATTGAAGTCACGCATTGCAGGGACAGCAACTGAATAATAAGTGTAATTACCTAAAAACACCTACTGATGGAGACAACACAAATACAGCCAAGCCCCAAAGGTCATGAGATGTTTTGGGCACAAATCCGGGAAAAATATCATAAAGAGGGGATGAAAAAACTCAGTATTCCATGTCGCAACATGAAAATAATGTAAGTCAAGGAAGTTGTAACACGGGGGTCCACTCTATATATTGGGCCCCGCGGGTGAGAATTTGCCATATGGCGGGCAATCCAAACCTAGGTTAATTAGCTAATGCGCGTTTAAATAATCAGGAGATGGCTGACAGCACTCAGGTGCGCGGCTGGGGGCTCTGCCCCCCAATCAGGGAAACACCTGCCTCTGAAAAGACAGAGAGTGAGGCGGAGACACAGAAAAAACATCACAGTATGATTGTATATATGAATTACGGCAATGTACTTATATTGTCACTAAAATAATCATTTAAACAAAGAGAGACAGAAGAAGATGCTATTGAAGTATTGATTTTGAGTTTGAACTGTTATTTAACTTTGCAGTACTCTTCTCGGTGTTATGTTGAAAATATCCATACATCCATTTCCTACTTATCTGTTGGTGCTAAACATGCAGGCATGTTCAGTCTGTTGAAGACAGGAGGTTGCTGGCTCAGACTCCAAAAAAGACCGTACTTATTAACCATTAATAGTAAAAAAAAATCACACTCAGGGGTGTAATGTGCGTAGTACGCGGGGGTACGTCGTCCACCCAATTCTCCCGACGCCACGTTCAATTTTTACTTTGGTTCGAGTTATGCTTAATAACGTTGGCCTGTGATAATTTTGGAGTAGTAAAACATTAAATTCAACGTTAGTTCAACTGGTGTTGTTTGTAGCCTATGAATGTTGTTCTGTATGTGTATATATATATATATATATATATATATATATATATATATATATATATATATATATATATATATATATATATATATATATATATATATATATATATATATATATATATAGAACATCCCAGAATCCCAGAATCACGTACACCCACTTAAAAAATCCCCACTACACCACAGCTCACACTTGATGAGAATTATCATCATTGGCACACAACTTAAATATTTTTAAAGACGAGAATTCTCGTTTGTGGGACTGAAAGAGTACAGTACAGTACTTGACGACTGTTGAGATATAAAGTTCCAACGCTACAGTAGCTCCTCTTCTCATTTAGCTTTGTAGCAAGATTTAACTGCAAAATGGTCGATAAGTCGGTTAACTTGAGGTCATGAAATCAGACTAATCTCGTGATAGGAGGGAGAGAGGGAGTAGTGAACCCTGTGAAAGTAGCGAAAGAAAAAACGAGATGAAGATGGTGTGTAACTAAGGAGGAGGAGGATAATAAAAAGGAAACCACAAAAAACATGGGAAATTAGCGTTAGTAAGTGGTTTTATACAATGTCTATGTCTGTCATTATGAAGCGTAATTGAGGTTACTTTTATTTCCAAGAAGCTGTGCCCGAATTCCAAACATATTTGAATTGGACCACACGTGGCCTTGCTTCTCCTATCATATAAAACCTTGACTTCAATGTTGTAAAAATGCCAACATCCTGAGCGTCGATCCACCAGCCAGGTTATCTTACAGGAAATGCAAATCAGGCTGCCTTGAGATTTTTGGACATATTTGGACACAAAGGAGCAGCATTATACAGTAGGTCTGGTACAGTGTGTATTTCTGGGGATGTTGTTTGGAATAACAATGGCCTAAAGGACATGGTTTCCCCTGAGATGTGTGATGTCATGATATGACCCTCAGATATTGGAACCCTGGCGCTGTACAGGGTGGTCCAAGTCAGGCTAAATACAGTCACAAATTTAGATTTTACTGATAAACTACAGGCAGCATGGTGAATAAGTGGTCCGCATGCCTGCCTCAAAGTTCTGAGGTTGGGGGTTCAAATGCTTGTGTATGTTAGTTTCACTGAAGACCATGAACTGCCCATAGGTGTGATGTTGGCTTCACCTTATGTTAACTATGATTCAATTGAAAGGGGAATCAAGTGAAAACAACCTGTTTTCTGAGTATGGTCGCATAACGGTGACAATGGATAAAAATGGGCAAACTTTGTCATTTTATTCATGTTCTACAATGGAATAAAAATACTGTACTGTGTTTAGACCAGTGGGATAACATAGACCATAGTGCTATTGTAAAAAATAAAGGGGGGCGGGTTGACTTCCCCTTTAATATTAATATTTTTAAAACTGTGCAGCTATATTGAAGGGGCCTGCTTCTTTTGGCCTCACTTTCTGCTAAGTCTGTCAATTTTGTCACACTCTTGAGACTGAATCTGGGTTTGGGTGAGCCAAAGCAGTTAATCATTCACACTGGCTATGAATTATTTTCTAATATTTGCCTAAACTGTTGCCCAGTCACTGTGGACAAGCCAATGTTTTGAGAAATATTACTTATAAAAGCTGGATGAAGTTTGTTGGTGGTGCAAAATCTGAATGTGATCGGTATTTTTCCAATGTAGCTAATGACAGACATGCCGTGTATCCTTTATCCATTTGCGGAATTCTGAGAAAGCACATTTGTTCAGGGGTTCGGTATGTGTGTTAAGCTTGTTTCGGACAAGATACATTTATTCTACAGTAAATCTAGAGTCCAAAATGTTAGCTTATTTGTTTTAGAAGCCAACTCAGTAAGAAAACATCATTATAGCAGATCTGTCTGGAAATACAGCACCTTCCACCGCCAGTCAGTGTAAAACTCTTTGCAGTGTTGTGGTAGGCTGAGGTAGTTTCACAGAGTGGTGTGATCCAATCAAGTGTTGCGTTACTGCCTTTCTCTCATGCATATGCCCCCGCCTTGAAGTTCTTGTGGGTCATCGGTTAACTCACAAAACACTGCCTTTTACAACATGTGAAAGTGATTTGGGGTCATGTGACTCAATAGCATACAAAGGAATTCAGAGCTATTTGTCTTGACTGAATACTGTAGGGAATGGTTGGTTGTCAGTGAGCAGATGCTTTAACATGCTGACCCCACTCCAACATTACCATTTTGACACAACCAAGTCTACGCTTTTGTGGAGTGCTGGCCCTGTTTTTGTAGACTGTGCAACATGATTGAGAAATGCGTACAAATGTAATGACTCCCATGTGAGCATGCATTATTCCAGACGTGGATGAAGAAAGCTGTCCCAAATCTGTTCCAGAGAAATGAAACCCATTGCCCAACATTCTACAGAAAGCCCAATGGGAAGACACATTTCCCAACGCATCTCTGCTATTTTAAAGTGTCTGACTGTGTGAGATGATATGTGATTTGGTTTTAATGGATTAAAACCTTCCTTGAATTTCGGGATTCAGCTCATGGTTTGAAGACAGGAACAATCTGGGGTTGTACTCCAATATGACATCAAACAAGGTGGTGCAATTGCTGTGTCAGAGTGGCTCAGTATGTGCCTTGTAACCACAGTCAATTCGGCCTGTGTTCTCTTGTAATTTGAATGACATTTTTGATAATCCCAAGATAAAAACTTGGTGGGAAAAAAGTGTGACCTTTTACAGTAGTGTATCTTTGTTCCACTATCTCTGACAGCCATGTGTATTAACCGGCAACTCAACTAGTGTTTTTCCACTAATTGACAGTTGGTACATAATTCACTCCTTCACTTTTTACTTATCAACCACATTCAGAATTGTTACGGCCCATGTTGTTGTTCAGTATACACTGTATTCAGTGTTGAGAGTAATGCATTACAAAAGTAATGTAATTACTGTAATGCATTACTTTTTGCTGTATGGCGGTAGTGTAATGCATTACACACAAAAAGACAGTAAGTCAAATTTTACTGGTAATACATTGCATTGCAGTGCAGTTTTTTAATCCCCAAATTTGCCCAAAACTTCATGAGATTGGAGTAGAAAAGTCCAGGGCAAAGTGTGTACTTTCTGTAATTCGTATCTACTACAGCAGAGAGTGCTGCAGCAGCAGACGACAGATTGAGTATGGACAATTCGTGCACAAGGAGGACATGTGTCCATTAGTTTCAGTTCATCAAAGATAAAGACAAGAAAAATAGAATAGTTAGGTGCACTTTGTGTGCCACACCTTGCACAAAGAGCAGTCACATTCGTGAAATAGCACTAGTAATTTGACAAGCCATTTAGAGCAGACACATATTAATGTGAAGTTAGCGAATAATAAGCTAGCAATAATGACAAGGTGAGCTAACACAAATTTTCACTGCACAATTGCTATTAAAAACAGTGTATAAATAGTTCTGGTCAATGTGTATAAAGATGAAGCATACACAAATCATGTTAAACGGTACGTTACACACAATAACTATTAGGATGGCTGTTAGCCCCACTGAAACCACCTATTTTGGAAATATCTGTACCTAACCTAGCTGACTGAACTTGAATTTGAATATTAACATTGACATCGTGGACCACACTAACTGTTTCTGCCTAAGGCATTAAAATGCATCACAATGCTGTGAAACTAAGTAATAATGGATTAAAATTTAAGAAAATAAAAAGATTTTGTATTTTGTCTTTAAAGGTGTACAATACAATAAAATGAAATGAGTCATGTGTAATGAGCGTAATGAGTTACGTTTAGAATTGCAAATCCATACTTCCTGTTATGTTGGTGAGAGTATGTTGGTGACCAAAAATGGAATGGATAAAACATGATCATAGACATGTCATAGAAAGGTGTCCCAGAAATAAAACAGTTAACTTTTTCCTTGGGTACAGTGTATGCCAGAAAAAGCTTGTCTATGTTTTATGTTAATTTCCTGCAAGATATAGAGATAATCTGTTGTCGCTCACATAATGACAAAAGCATGTCCTGCAATTCTTGGCTGCACCTAGCCAAAACAGAGACAACTTTTTATGATTTCAGGATGCAGGCAGTCAAATGGTATTCTCTATTGCAGTGACCTTTGAATTCATTAATCGGTCACATCCATCCATCCATCTTCTGTGGCCGCTTATTCTCGCTAGAGTGGCTGGCATGCCGGTGCCTATCCCAGTCACTTTAGGCAATAAGCAGAGGATCAGGTTGCCAGCCAATCACAGAGCACACAAAGACGAACAACCCTCCACACTCACAATCCCACCTAAGGACAATTTAGAGTGTTCGATATAGCTTCCATGTATGTTTTTGAAATGTGGGAGAAAACCAGAGTACCCGGAGGAAACCCACACTGGAATGGGGAGAACACACAAACACCACGCAGGAAGGCCAGAGTAAGCTGGAATTGTACCTGGGACCTCTGAACTATGAGGCAGATGTGGTAAACACTCTTCCAATGTGCCACCATCATCTGTCATATTTTATGTTTGTTTCATGTCCAGTTTTCTACAATAAATTCCCTATCTGTGGGTAACTGCATAGCACCTTTGATATTTGAATGCTTATAGTGGATATAAAAATTCAATCACTCAATCGTCATTATTTCGTAACAAAAAATTAGGAACTAAATAGGAACAGTTTAAAACAGACAGACAGAGCCAAGATTTCTTTTTGAGCATGGAGTGGATGCCAGAGACAAGAAATAGGTTTTTAGCAGTGATTTAAAATGTTCAACGGACTAAGCAGCCCTAACTTGAAAAGGTAAGCTGTTCCATAACTTTGATGCTGACACAGAGAAGGCTCGGTCACCACGAGTAGCTAGCCTGGACCGAGGGACTTCCAGGAGCAGCTGGTTTGACGACCTAAGTATCCTAAGTACCTTAATAATGTACAGTATCCTCAGATCTTTGAATTAATTGCAATTTGAGTTTAAAGCTCACAGAGCTGCATTAGTGGTGGGAAAGGTGTTGAATTCCTTTACCTTTGTCTCAGCTTTAGTATATCATATAAACCTGGCATTGGTTGCAGGGTGTGCACACTTTTTATAGCCACTATAATTCTGATAAATTGTGACAAACAATGGAGTTTGCACTGTGGTGTAACTGAAATGATAATTGCTTACCAATGACATGTGCTTGTTTTATTTAGTTTTACCAACTGGAGGAACTAGACCATATTCTGGATTTTGTGGTGCAGAACATCTAAATGTGCTTGCCCAAAGCATCAAACTAGATGATCAGGTACACACACAGATGTACACACCACAATTTCAACAAAAACCTGGAATACAACTCAAAAGTAACAATCATCACCACAGTGTGTTTTCCTTTTCTGTTGCTTTGGTTTTTGTTGTGATGCTACCACGGAGGGGTACCAGAAAGGGCAACAATGGAAAATGTGACCCTAAAACAGGAACTTGAGTTTTCCGTGTGGGAAAGTCTCTGGCCACTTCATGCAATTTGAGCAATGTAGCTGATTAAACATCACAAAGGATTTAGTCAGTACATGTCCGAACTTTTGATTGTTTGGAAAAATGTCTGCAGACATCTACTAATTAATATTCCCTCAGGGTAAAGAGTGTATTGTGTATCAAGCTTTAGGGTGTCCCAGGTGTCCCTTTTCAACAATAGCTTCCGGAACATTTACACGTATCCATTTTTAACAACATACCCATCTGTATAGATCACTTCCAGTCTCTGGACATTGTGGAACGGCCTGAGCAGATGTTTTCCCAAGAGTTCGAGTTGTGTTCCTGTCGCCACAAGTTCCCGATGTGACCCTTTCTCCTGGCATCCCACAGGAGGCAGTAATAAGCCGCGCAAGGAGGACTGTGGATGAAGCCAAAACAACCTGCCTGTTGCACTTCACTGCTGACCACCACTACTTCAACAAGTTTAAGTCAGTGGAGGCTGTTGTAGCTCAGGTGACCTTCACGCACCTTTTGTCTTGTTTTGCTCTTAGCCAAACTAAATGCCTCACATAGTGTTAGTATTGTTTCAGCTATTTTAGACTAATCTGAATCAAATGGATTTAATCTCTAATCGCCTGAATTTACGGTGCTGAATTGCACTGCAGCCAGAATTCAACAGTTACATATACACTGAACAACTTTGAATGAATATGTTAATTTGTTACACTGTACCAGTGCTTCTCAATTATATTTTGCCAAGTTCCCCTTAGGAAAGAGAAGCCCCTTCCCCCCACTCAATCCACTGACTCGATATAAATAATAATATTATCTTTAAAAAGTGTGTAAGTATACATAAACCTGTATCCTTTTTAATATCAACAAAAGAACAAAGATATACAAATAAACTTTCAACAACTGTTAATTCTTTTTTTTTTTTTTTTTACAATGTTCATACGGGTTACAGTTTTGTCTAAAACAAAAAAGCCTGAAACTAAAATATATATATATATATATATATATATATATATATATATATATATATATATATATATATATATATATATATATATATATATATATATATATATGATATATATATATGAAAATTCTTATTTTATTGCACTTACACCTCACATGACAAAAACAAAGCCTTTTCCTTGGGGTCATCCGCGACCTCCTTGGCATCACCTGCAAATCATGTAAAGTTGGCCAGGGTAATCAAAGATCACCGATGTCATGTTAACGCTTAGCCTGGGCTCCATTTTGTGATCAAAAATTACAACTAATCATGCTTGAGTCACACAAACAGATCAAATTTGATCAAAATCAGTTTTGTACAAACCCAGACTTACGATTCCTGGGTGTAAAAATAAATAAATAAATAAACTGTGTGATGCGTACCTTACGACAAGAATGCTCTTCATCTTCATTATAATTGTAGGTTGATAAACTATTACTTTAGTCTCACTACAGCTACTAGCTCGTTTTACATATGATGGGTGATTTTTAAGACATAGCATAGCAAAACACAAGGTCAGCTGATCAAAATACAATAGGAAGACAACATACTACTTAAAAATGATATTTAAAGGAAGTAGTTGTTGTTATAAATTGGTCTTTAGATGCCCTTTCTTCCCTCCCCCATGGTCATCTTTCCTTGCATCACTTGCACTGACCCTCCTTCACATTCTTTCCACACCAAGCAACCAAACACAGACGTGTTGTCCTTGGGCTCCTGCCAGAAAGTTTGGACTATGAAAATACGTTGTAAGTGATGCCGCGACTACAGGTGTAAATAGACAAAAGGTTGTTGTCAATCGCCGCTGGCCTGCTTTCACCATCTCCTGTGTCCAAGTTGTCAATATTTACAGTCAAGAAAATTTCCCCTGCTGGCTCTTTTTTTTTTTTTTTTGTTTTGCACACATTCAACTCCCATTATACATACCCTCCAACAATCACACATGGCGTGTTTCATGTGCACTTTAAGGATATGATTGCTTGTTTAATGTGTTTTATGTTTTTCATTGCTATATTATTTTTTTCAGCAGCACTTTGGTTGATCATGGTCTTTTTAAATGTGCTTTAGAAATGAAACTTGACTTAACGTGAGATGATTACTGCAAAAAATACCCTGTAGCTTACAGTATGTGTACTTACTGCAAAAAATACCCTGTAGCTTACAGTATGTGTACTTTGCACCATCTACCCACTATGGATCTAAAATTATTTGAAATAATCTTTATGAAAAAGTAATCTATAAGGTGATGTTTGGTATTTGCAGCAGGGCTTGGTCCAAAACTCCCCACAAATAGTAGAGGTTCACGCCAGCAAAGAGGAGTTTAACATGAAACAGTTTTGGGTGTTGAAATCAGTTCAACCTCATAGGTGTGTAATAGGCAATCTACAAAACACTTCCAAAATCAGTGTTGAGCAAGTTACTTCAAAACTGTAATGCATTTTTTATTACTGTCATTTCGATGTATGTAGTTATGTACATTACAATATTTCTGTATTTTAAATGTAGTGCATTACAACACTATTGTGACCAAAAGTGACCCAAATATTTTGTAACAGAATTGTGTGATTTTTTTTTCCCCCCAGGTTGCCTACTACATGCGAGCTGTTAATGATATTTATGACAAGGTGGAGTTTGATGGAATCAAGTTGATCAACTTTAAAGTCAAATCCCTCACTGTGAGAAGCTGCTGCACTCAAACATCAACAAAACCATTCAAACCTGATTTAATATCGACTCACATGCTGTATGTCTAAACATACAAACAAAACATTGAGACATTTTAAATATTTCTTGTCCTGGTCAGGTAATGACAGAGGAGAACAAAAATGATCCTCTGAATCCTCTTTACATTGGCCCAGAGAAGCTGTTGAGTCTTTACTCAGAAAACAACTGGGGCAACTTCTGCTTGTCGTACCTGCTAACCAACCGAGACTACAGCGGAGTGCTTGGACTCGCTTGGGAGGGCAAGGCCGGTGAGTTGCAACACATCTGATGCTAATGTGACTCCACAATGCAGTAGGTCATAATGGTAATCTTTGTTCTATCAAATTATCTTCCATTCTACTTCGAGGTTTGTAATATGGACAAAAAAGATGTATATTTCATATTGAAATCAATGGCAAACAACTTTTCACTCAACACTGGGGCTTTAAATTCTGGTCTAACAGAAGCGACAAGAGAAACATGAAGAATATTTGTGTGTTCAGTCCACTCTCTCACCGAGATATTTGACTTGAAAGGTGAAATAATATTTGCCAGCTCTGCGTCACTGTTTGAATCTCTGCATGGTGCACCACTGATTCATTGCCTGACTTGTTGGACTTGGTCATGACCAGAAACCAAGAGTGTTTGACGAAACCTATATCACATATACTGCTATCTACAGTACTGTATTAGGCTGCATACCTTCTAACTTCATGGAGTGTGGCGTTACGGTCTTATTTTGCTCCAAGAACTAAGGAGCTGAAACAAAGTCAAAGAGGTGCCAGAATACTTAATCCAGTCATGTTTTGGTTTTAGAGGCCAACAACAAAGCATGAGTGAAAGCCTCATTTAAGAAGCCTTTTCTAATTAACATATAACATGCCTGAACCCTGTTGCTGGGTGACTTCCCGCTGAAATTCTAGTAGGAGAATAAATACAAAATAGATAGCTCACAAACTGCTATGACTAATACTTCTATTTACATTCGTATTGTATTGGTTTGTGATTTCTTTCTGCCATTTCGAAAGGTGAAAATTATATTTATTATGCCATAAAAATTGGCTGGCAACCATTTTAGGGTGTACCCTGCCTACCGATACACTCCATTCATGGCAGGTGTACTGGACATACTAAATTCTCCTCCGGCGTGATTGGGTGTGTGAATGGTTGTTCGTCTGTGTGCCCTGCAATTGGCTGGCAACCAGTTCAGGGTGTCCCTGCCTACAACACAATGTCAGCTGAGCATCAGCAAGCATGTAACCCTTGTGAGGATAAGCCACTCTAAAAAATGGAAAAGGATGTTCTATGTGCTTGCACTGGTCTAAATACAGCATTCTGAGAGAGTTATTTTAGTGGAATATGAATCAAGCTGCAAAATTTGGTTGTGTTCATCCATCTTGGGGCAGCTATTTTTCACTGGCTGTCATCTGAAAATGACATCGCAATAGCCAACGGCTCAGGTAGCAAGCTCCCTTGTTATCTGTGCGAAGTCAAGTGCGAAGTCATGTGATGTTTGCAAGCCAAGCTGTGATCAATTGTTAAGTGAGCTCCAAGCAATATTTGATGGCAACAGGCAAAATGTCCGGCCCTGGTATGAATCAAAAACAGGTGGATTTTTACACTTAAGTTGTATTCGACATATGCTGTTTAGCCTAGTGGGGCTGCGTAGAAGATATTATTGTACAGACAATATTTTAATTTTTCACGTCCCCTTTAATGTAGAGATAGAAATACAAAATTATATTCAGAAAACTTTGCATGAAAGACAATTTTTCCGTTAAGGTTTATATTTTGCAGGCGTTGTGTGTGGTATAATTGTTATGCAGCAGGAAGTCGGAGAACTGCGGGGAATGTGGTGATAAGAGGATTCTTCCGGCTTTTTTGTTATACGCAGCGTTTGATTGGCCAACCTAGGGGGGGCGTGAGAGCGGACTGCCACAATGACATGTGATCAGGCACCATTGAACCTTTGACACTCGAACGCTCCACCCACAGATGTCTTAAAGGGTACATTCCAGTGTGATCGCCACGGTGACATCTCACGTGAGGAGAACAAATTTGTAGCCAATGAGATCGCTGTGACTTGTCAGCACCATGTGACCAGTCAATGACTCCTTTTTTAAATTGCCTTCAACCCCAGACGAATGAATCGCTCAGCATATTTCTAACCCAATTCCTTTAGTTTATTGAGGGTACTGGCCAATATGTGCCTGAGACCCCTTGCAGCAACAGCAGGGCGACGGCACAAACATATGCAGACACAGTTGCATGCGTACCAACCCCCATCATCACACAAGACTCCTCCTCTAGTTGAGTTTCATATATCAATGGGGGGTTGTGGCCCAAGTGCCAAAGCACAGTATAATTCCATCTTTGCTTAACATAATAGCAATATTCTACTAATGTTTGGCGATGCAAAGTACAAAGTTGTCTTCATTCCTAGTTGTTTGTATTTTTTTTAACCACAGCACAAAAAGCAACGTTTGTTTCTGATATTTTATTACTTTGTTTTAACGGACAAAAAGAGCAGGTAGTCTCTCAACAAAACACAATTATTGATCACAGAAAAAGTAAAAATTATAGCTTAAATCTATCTTGTCCCCAAACTCGAGCCTGAAGGCACTGCCTCAAATCAATCAATTAGCTCATATTAGTAACTGCATAAGAATTCATTTAGGTTATTATTGGAAATGTGATTTGCAGTGGTAATTGCATTGAACTGAAAACTATCCATCATCATCTTAACAACAATCTCCACAAGGGCCCAGCCGTGCTGCAGCCTATCCCAGCTGTCCTATTAGCTGAGCAGTAGGCAGGGTACACTTTACCCAAGGACAATTTAGAGTGTCCACTATGCCGACAAGGTTTGTTTTTGGAATGTTGGAGAAAAACGGAGTACCCAGGAAAACTCTACCCAGGCAAAGGGAGAACATGCAAACTCCACACAGGAGTCGGAAGCGAATCAAGTCCTCCACCATGCTACCCCACTGAGAACTATTTCAGATATTTAACCCCCGTTACATAGCTAAATAGGAATACTATGTCTCGTTCAACATGGATCAATAATGCAGTGAATAACGCGAACAAGGGCAAATACAAGTAACCCTATTTGTATTCTTAAATGTACTTTCTAACTCAAACCACAGGATGGCTAATTCTAAATGCTTGATTTGCTTGCGTTCTAACTCAAACCACAGTATGGCTAATTCTAAATGTTTTATTTACTTGCTTTGCCTCCCAAAACCCAAATAACGTCTTGAAAAGATTAAACTGCACAACCTTGGCCTTGAAACATGTGTGCATTTTGGTTTCATAATTACACGGACAAAAGTGACCAAAAAAAAAAAAAAAAGTGAATTTAAATCTACCGTCAAAATCAATCCTACATTTGTAGAAACAAATTGCGAGCAATTTACATTGAAAAATACAATATTCAGATATGGAGGTCGTTGAACCCTGGAAGAAAAAAAGCCCCTCATCTACTGTTAGCATGTTTGTATTACACAATGTGGTGCCTCAGGAGAAGGCTAGAATGTTATTAGTCCTCAGGTTTCCTGAGGTTGTTTCTTTGTACATGCACTTGTTGTTGTTTGTCGTTGTTGTTGGGCAAAGGGATCTGGAGGAGAGTTTGTTTCTGGAAGTGTTTATCCATAACGCTAATAATAGGAGCCTTTCATGGTGACTCTTTTCTGTGGCCAAGACAAGTAGGAGAAGGGAACAAAAATGAACAGGTCCTCTTTCGCTCACCCTGCCAAAATCCACAGCAGAGCCTTTTCAGGACTCTTTCTAGGAACCACAGCTCCTTGAATGAGCCTGTTAGCAGGCATTAGAGACAGTGGGTGGAGGATGTTTTTGGCTTAAAAGGCGGTGTGTGCAAGTAGAATTCTCGATTAGTTGTTTCATAGTTTACCTTTTAACGTGAGCACGAGTGGCTCTGCATAGTATATTGATTAAACAAGAGAAGGATCATCGGTTGTTTCCTTTTCAGCCCCTCTGAGCTATTGTTTCTTCAATAGGGTTGGGGGGGGGGGGGGGGGGGGGGGGGGCAGAGGGGCTGAGTCACTTTTGTTGTTGCTTCCGAGATCTAATATGGAAATCACAATCACATCCACACAAACATGCTGATGGGAAATCCAGATGCCCACATTTGGTTCCCACAGAACCTGGTGAGCTTACATTTCTCTGAAATGGGAATATCTTTAACAGACACCCCCCGCCTAATTCTGCAGGTCAGGTTATGTAAGATGAGTTACACAAAAGTATAAAAATGTGTCTCACGTAAACCACACATGGCATAATGCAATGAACACACTGGAAATAATCAGGCCAATGATGTAAAAAATAAATAAATAAAACTGACCCTTTAGAACCTTGCCTTAGTTTAGCTACCAAGAGATATAGGGGTTACACTGGAGTGTGACTGCTTCAAATGTCTACCTACAGCTGACCTTCTCAAATAGTGGGGGCAGGCCGCCCTGGAGGATGGCGAGGTGATGCCAGGGGGGACGTGGATGACCCCTGGGAAAAGGCTTTGTTTTTGTCATCTGAAGTGTAACTGCAATAAAATAAGAATTTTTAACACTTTTTTTTGTTTGTTTGTTTCAGGCACTTTAATGCATTTGTTTTGTTTTTTTAGACAGCTGTAACTTGTATAAACACTGTAAAATAAAGATAACAGTTTTTGATAGTTGATACTGCTTTTTTCTTTTGTTAATCTTAAAAAGGATACAGATTTAATTATACTTGTACAATTTTTATAGATAATAATCATATTTATAGTCAGCACGTAAAATTGGGGGGTAAAGAGTTTTCCCATTCCTAGGGGGGTCTTGGCAAAATATAAAAAGCAGTGACCTACAGCATGTCGTCCATGTATCCATCCATCCTTTTTCTATATTAACTGCTTATCCTCAATAGGGTCGCTGGCTACTCCCAGCTGTCCACAGGCAGTAGGCCGTTACAACCTGAACTGGTTGCCAGCCAGTTATAGAGCATATAGGGACAAACAACCATTCACGCACCCAATCACATCAATGTAGAGTGTCCAACACACCTACCATGCATGTTTTTGGAGTGTGTGAGGAACTCACGTGGACACATTGAAAACATGCAAGCTCTACATAGGAAGGCTGGAGCGAGTTGGAACTCAGGACTCTGAGCTGTGAGGCAGACGTGCTAACCACTCATCCACCGTGCTGCCCTCAGTATGTCATGTAACTTGCAATTTATATATGGTATTTTCCGCACTATAAGGCGCACCGGATTATAAGGCGCACCATCAATGAACGGCCGAGTTTCGAAAAAAACGCCATATAAGGCGCACCGGATTATAAGGCACACAGAGTTGAAACCATAGTACTGACTGGCGTTGCATTATGCATCCACTAGATAGAGTTGCGTTATGCAGCCACTAGATGGTGCTTTAATAAAGGGAATTTATTAAAAATAATCAGCAAAATTATCAAACTTTATTAATAGAATATAAACTTTATTCATACAATATAAGGGTTGTCTGGATATTATACTAAAAAATATTTATTACAAAAAAAAAATCTGATGAAACAGAGAATGCGTTATTGGTAATTGCTATTTAACAGGAGCCGCAGAGCGCAGAATAGATCCAGATCAAGCCATGCACTTGTGAACGCTGCGCCGCAATTCTTTTGATTTTCCCCTCCGCATGCATTATATATTTTTGACCAGCTATTTTGTTATGGAGCACAAAGAAGTTAGGAATCAATGAAAGTCAGGGAAATTTAAATGCCAAACATACAACGGTATGAGTTTGGAGCCAAGCGCGGGTGAAGGCTGGCGCCGCTATCTTTTTAATTTTTTCCTCTGCGTGCATCATATATTTTTGACCCTCTATTACGATATGGAGCACAAAAAAGTTAGGAATCAATGAAAGTCAGGGAAATTTAAACGCCAAACATGCAACGGTATGAGTTTGGAGCCAAGCGCGAGTGAAGGCCGGTGCCTCTGTCTTTTTAATTTTTTCCTCTGCGTGCATTATATATTTTTGACCCGCTGTTACGATATGGAAGACAAGGAAGTTAGGAATAAACAGAATTCAGGGAAATTTAAACGCCAAACATGTAACGGTATGAATTTGGATCCAAGCGTGGGTGAAGGCTGGCGCCGCTGTCTTTTTAATTTTTTCCTTGGCGTGCATTATATATTTTTGACCCGCTGTTACGATATGGAGCACAAAGAAGTTACGAACAAACGAAAGTCAGGGAAATTTTGCGCAGGGGCGTATTTGCTTTAATACCCTCGGGCCAGGTCGGTTTGAACTGGATTTTTTAGGCATAAACTATAGTTTATGCAGTCAGCACATGATTTGATCCATATATAAGGCGGACCGGATTACAAGGCTCACTGTCAACTTTTTAAAAAAAAATCTGGCTTTTGGGGATGCCTTATAGTGCGGAAAATACGTCAGTCTATGGATTGAATGGACTGCAACCGTCCCAAAAAGCTTAGTGGGCTGGAGTCACACACATACATACATATCGCTCTCACTCTCTCTCTCTCTCTCTCTCTCTCTCTCTCTCTCTCTCTCTCTCTCTCTCTCTCTCTCTCTCTCTCTATTTCTCTAGAGAGAGAGAGAGATATAGATGTATGTATATAAATGAGGTTTTTTTCCACACTAGAGCATTGAGTTTTAATTTTGACTTTCGAGGGCTACACAATAAATAAATATGAAACAAAATGTAACAATAAGACAATTAAAATTTAAACAAATATTCAGCTAGATATGTATGGTACACACACACGCACACACACAAAATAAATAAAAATCCATGCAAGGCAACACTGTTTTATGTCATTTTATAAAAAATGCTGACATTTCTGGGTCAAATAATTCTTACCAGACAGATGGTAAGCCAGCAGGTTAGCGACCCTATTGAGGATAAGCGGCTATAGAAAATGGATCGAATTCTTACCGGCACAATTTAACTGAAAATTCAATTGAGAAACAATTGTGCTAATCCTAAAGGGACCAAAAAAATATCTGCTGTAGTGACACCCATTGCAGCTGTTTTGACGGTGTAATAATAATATAATCAGGAACCCAGAAAATAAATGTTTCTTTGGTTACAAACATGTGCAACCTCTGGAAAAATGCCACAAAACGCCAGCCAGTATCTGAGAGGCCTTATCATAGGTGCCCTCTTTGACCAAAAGCTGTGTACAATGAGTCCTGTGAATGACATTTCCCACCATCGTTGCATCCATGTGAGGATGACCAGCTGTTGGTAAACACACAATTGCCTTTCTGGGAGCATTACATAAACCCAGTGGTGGGGTGGAGTGGGCTGGGGAGGGGCTAACTTGAGGCTGAGGGGTACAGTACATATTGCCTGTTGTTGTCTGTGGGACTCTTTTCTTGATCACTTCGGCAAGCAAAGCCTCTTAATTTCAAGTCTTTCCAGAAACACAAGGTCAGTTTTGCAACCTTGTCAGTGGGAAGTATGTGATTGAGTGATTGACTGATTGATTGACTGATTGATTGATTGATTGATTGAACATATGAACACATTGCAAACTTTAAGAACAAGAAAGAAAGAAAGAGAAAAAGAAATCATTGATTACAGCTCAGTGCGGTTCACATGTTCAATAATGTTCAAAAATAGGAAGAAGTACAAAACTTACGAATCTAGTCCTACCCCTTGTTTTCAATATTTAACTCATTTGATGTTACGGTAGTTAGTTATTCACCAGCAAAAAAAAGACACACTTCTTAACACCTACAAATAAATTAACAAATCACCTCTCATACCGGCTAATTTTCCATTAATTTAATACGATCTATTGTACCAAAAGCTTCTTTAAGTCGATTTAAAAAAAAAAAAAAAACACTAAATTATTTTTTAGTTATACTCGTAGCAATTCCACAAATTCTTTTACAGCCATAGACGTGGACCTTTTTTCTCTGAAATCATATTGGTAACATAAGGGATTATTTTTCTCTGTAAAGTCTTTGTGAGTTTTTTTTCATAGTTTTTCTTAGAACTACGACTATAGAACTACTACTACTACTACTGTGTTAAAGCTATGCTATTGGCCTGTAATTTTTAAATGGACGTTTGTCCCCACTTTTATAGATCAAAATGACTTTGCAGGGTTTTTTTTGATTGGAAAATGCCTTTGAAGAATTTCATTACATATTCTAGAGCATTATTTTTAATGCCATATTAATGTTAATAAAGTCTGTGGGATTTTTTTTTGTTTTTTTTAGTGTTTTAGTGTTTTAGTGTATATATATATATATATATATATATATATATATATATATATATATATATATATATATATATATATATATATATATATATAGTATATACAAACATATATTATTTATCTATTTATTCTTTTTATCAAGCCTCATCACACTGAAATCAAATTAATTATTTTCCTGTCTTCAGGTAACTGGGGAGGAATCTGTTCGCAGTTCACCACCCTTCGTAATGGCCGACCTTCCACCCTGAACACAGGAGTGGTCACAATTCAGAACTATGGACAGTACCTATCTCCTCGACACGTCCAATTGACCCTCGCCCATGAACTTGGACACAGTCTCGGATCTCCGGTCAGTCACTGTTCTCCAACTCCTCTTCCCGTCTTGTAATACAGACAATAAAATAACTGCACTAGTAGGAGTACATTTTTGCCCACTACACGGAGCCAAACACCAAAATAATTCCTCTTTCAATATTTGTTGGAATTCTTCCTCTGCTGCCTCTTTTTCTTATGGACAGAAAAAGCAGACTTTTCTCCATACATGTCTTTGTGTTGGCTTATTATATACATTTACCAGCTTTCCCAAATCCCCTTCTGTTGCCATCGCCAGGAAATCACCATAACAAAACACAAGCCTATGTGGACACTCTGTGTGCATGTAAAAATCTTCCTGTGCATAATTGGAAACACCCCAAACCCTGTTCACTCTGCCAAATGTGTCTTGCCACACAGATGGTGACAAGACACCTTTCACAGGTAAAAAGACTCTTGTCTAGGTACTCCTGAGCTGATTAGTTCTCTACTACATCGATCTCTTGCCTCTCTTGAATCATTACTTTTGTGTATGTAGATGGTTTGAGTCAAAGGAAGAAGATCCAAACAGCTATTAAGCCTGTTTATGCACCGTCCTTCCAATCCCTCTGACTGTTTACACTGTTGCATTTCTTTGATCTATCCAAACACAAATTGCCATGCCTCTTATTCTTGCTCATAGACAATACAAGACTTTAAAAAGGTTAAACTTATTTTAAATAGGGTCACTTCATTTTATGGCCCATTCCTAAAAAAAGCAAGCCCTTTAATTCAAAGGAAATGCAATTACAAGTAGTTTCCGCTTTTAATTGGCCTCTTCCGTGAGTGTGATTACAATGGCTCGAGAAAGGGAAAACGCCCTACTTAAAATATTTTCAATTTTATATGACTATGATTAAGTTGGGAAATGCAATATATATATATATATATATATATATATATATATATATATATATATATATATATATATATATATATATATATATATAAATTCAATGTCATTAAGTTAACTATACTGTACAAGGTCTAAAAGTAACAGATTTGGGGGGGGGGGGCAATTTATCTGAACAATGTATAGGTTATACTGAGATTTTAGATGTTTGATGGTGCTCTAATTCAGTGGTTCTCAGATGGGAGGGCACATACCCCTAAGGGCTACGTGAAGACATTTCAAGGGGGTACAGGACATTTTAACGGTGTTTCTGCAGCCTTTTAATGCATTTTTATGAATGACTGAACTTATTTTAAGCATGTAAGGAGCTTCAGGTCTCTTTTTAATTTAACCAAAAATGCTTTGCACTTGTTAGGGGGTAAAAATACAGCATTTAACATGGGTTCACGTGGTTTAAATCATTGAATAAAAAAGGTTGAGAACCAGTAATGCAATAAATACTGTACATTTACCCCATTGCCCCCTATTCCCAAATTAAGGTGACTTTTTTTTCTGCCATAAAGGTTTTCCAAATACTAAAGCAAAGCAAGAGTGGCTTCGTGGGCTTCGTGTTCTTTCAAACTAGAACATGACATTCCTCTGCTCCTCCAGGGTCATCACATTCTATCTTGCAATCTTGGCTGCAGACATGATACAACAAAGATAACTGCTCTGTAACTGTCAATGACACTCCGCTTTGGCAAGCTGGATGACTTCATGATTATTACTTTGTGTACTCTGTCTGGAGCTAAAATCTAGTTTGATAAAATAAATGTGATACACTATATATTTACCAGCAAGGCCTTCTCTGCTGGCCTAACATAACCCGACATTATCATAACTATAATAAACTATAATAATTACAAACTATAATAAAAGTCAATTTCATTTCAAATTTATTTTTACTATTATATATATATATATATATATATATATATATATATATATATATATATATATATTATGTATAAAATTATCCTCCATATTCTGTTGTTTTTCCCCCAGGACTTAAGTGTGCTTACGTAAAAGTCAATTTCATTGTATATAAAATTATTCTCCATATTCTCTTATTTTAGTTTCATATTATATCCATATAGTTACACTTCTACTAAGTGCTGCAGTTTTATTGAAGAGTTTATAGCCAATTAAAATTCAGCTAACGTGTGTCATCAGGCAGACTTCATGGCAGACGTCATGTCTGCCAGAGCCTGGAGGCGCTGTGCATTTGTGTGAAAAGTAGAAGGCTTCTGTGCAGGTGACACATTGTGTACGTGCCCACATTTTTGTTAAACAGCTGCAATAGCCAACCAAACCCATAAAAATGCCTTCAAGAAACCTCACGTAGAACTTGATATAAGTGGACGCTAACTGCTGGAAAGCAGTGCTATATTTTTCCGCCATGTTTAACGGTGGAAGTAGTTAAAGTTATTTTTAAAAAAAGAAAAAAAAATGTTGCTCAAACAGCTCACGGAAGTGGTAGCGTACATCAAAGCCAGACCCGCGGATGCTTTTTTTTTTTTTTTTTTTAATTTAAGCTACCCACATTGAACCAACGCGACTTTCAGCACTGGCGTCTATGACAATACAAAAGGATTTATTATTGGAAATTAAACGAGAAGACAAACTCTACAAGAACTCTACATGAACGTCTTTCTGAGGAAAAAAAAGATGGATTTTGTACTGAAATAACTTCAGAACAGCCGTCCAACAGTCCAATCACTGAAGGCCTAAGTGTGAAATGCACAGACCACCACTGATCCGTGCCTTTCACACTTAGGCCTTCAGTGATTGGACCCCTCCTGCGCACACGTACGCATTACTGAGCTATGCAGGCTCTTTTTCAGAGCATTTCACAGCAACGTCTGTCCCAAAGTTGTTTCAGAACAAAATCCTTTCTTCTTGTTTCCTCAGACTTACTTGTAGTGTTTGTTTTCAATTTCTGTTTTCACTGTACTCAATTTTTACGACATGGACGGCAACATTTTTTCGTCCCCTCTTCACGGCATTTTTCCCACTTGCACTTTAAAAAACTGTCATGACCCGAGGAGCAAGCTGTGTTTATGTTGTTTTTCCTCGCTCTTCAGGCGTTTTTAGGTAATTGCTCTTATTTTCTGGTGGTGTCAAACTGCCTGCGCTGCAACGCGTCACTAAGATGCTTGTCAACTATTGGTTGGCGTCACAGTGTCAATAAGATGGTGTCAATAAGATGCCGACATGCGAAAGATTTAATCCTAGTGTGAGTGCTTACAATATCGTCTTTATTGTGTATGTTAGTATGTCATTAAAACTTTAATTGCTTAGCCATGGGTCCCAAGATTACTAGTGGAGAAGAAGATGATTAGTATGGAAATGAAGCTGAAGAAAATCGAGAAATACAAAGAAGGCTAGGCTAGGCTACCCTCGCTAGAGAATATAGATGTAACAAGCTCAAGTCACTTCACTCAAAGGTCCTCTATATTTTTTTTATTTAAAAATAAATTTATAATTTTGAAATTGTTACCTGGGGTTTTGTACACATTAGCTAATTACGGTAGGTTTCTATTGCCCGCCATAAACGATTTCAACGGGATAATCTTGTAACACGGGGGCCCACTGTGTGTGTGTGTGTGTGTGTGTGTGTGTGTGTGTGTGTATATATATATATATATATATATATATATATATATATATATATATATACAGTGGGCCCCCGTGTTACGAACTTAATCCGTTCGGCGGCTACGCTCGTAACTTGAACTGCTCGTATGACGGGCAATCCAAACCTATGTTAATTAGTGAATGCGTGCAACGCGTGCAAAAACCTTAGGTAAAAACATCACGACTTTATACACATATTAAAAATGAGTAACATAATCTACTGTACAGTTAAATTAAATAACATATACAAAGGAAAAATGACATTTACCTTTGGGGCGACGTGACTTGAGCTGGGTGGAGGCGGAGGGGAGAGGAGACCAACCCGCAGAATTTATTTATTTATTTTCTTAAACAAGAACTTTTCTCAAACTGAAACATATCACCGGCGATTTCCTTCTCTTAAATCCATAATAGAAGAAGCCTCTCGATTTTGTTGTCGATCGAGGTCCGTCCCCCGGCAAGGAAAGTCTTGCCCTTAGAAGATTGCCGAGCGGTTACGTCCATACTCACGAGCAAAGTTAACCATGCGTGCGCCTCCTTCGTATTTTTTTTTATTATCTCCTGCTTGGTTTCTATTGTCATCATCCTCTTACTTCTTCCTTTACCGCCACTAGCAATTTTAGAAGCCATGTTTAACAGATAAAGTTTGCAAAGTCTTAACAACATTCCTTCCTTCCGTTTTTGACTGATTTTCTCTCCTTCCTTCCGTCCCGACCAGCTGTGCCATCAAGCTAGATGAAGGCGTTCGACCAATAGCATATCGACATCTCCGTGACTGACACTGTGACTGAAAACAGTGACTGTGACATTGTAAGAGCAATAGCATATCAGCGTTAGCGTGTCATGCATGAGTAGATGATTTCATTGAAGTAGTAAAACGATGTCAATTGAACGTACACATTGACTGGCAACGCGTGGTTAAATCAGAGATAAAACCATCACGTATTTACACACATATTTAAAAGTAGTACCATAACCTACTGTGTAGTTAATTTATTCAACATGGAAACACAAAGGATAAATGACATTTTCCTCTGGGGCGACGTGATTTGAGCTGAGTGGAGACGGAGGTGAGCAGAGACCAACCCGCAGAATTTATTTATTTATTTTCTTAAACAAGAACTTTTCTCAAACTAAAACATATCACCGGCGATTGCCTTCTCTTTAATCCATAATAGAAGAAGCCTCTCCATTTTGTTGTCGAGCGAGGTCCGTCCCCCGGCAAGGAAAGTCTTGCCCTTAGAAGATTGCCGAGCGGTTCCGTCCATACTCACGAGCAAGGTTAACTATGCATGCGCCTCCTTCGTATTTTTTTTTTATTATCTCCTGCTTGGTTTCTATTGTCATCATTCTCTTACTTCTTCCTTTACCGCCCCTTGCAATTTTAGAAGCCATGTCTAACAGATAAAGTTTGCAAAGTCTTCACAACATTCCTTCCTTCCGTTTTTCACTCATTTTCTCTCCTTCCTTCCATCCCGACCAGCTGTGCCATCAAGCTAGATAAAGGCGTTCGGCCGATAGCATATCGGCATTTCTGTGATTGACGTGACACCAGCCAATAGCATCTCTGTGAGTGAGACCGAGACCGTGACCTTAATCGACCAATAGCATATCGGCATCTCCGTGACTGACACCGTGACTGAGACAGTGACTGTGACATTGTAAGAGCAATAGCGTTCAACGTTGCCGTGTCTACGTCGTCCATTGATTCTGTTTACGCAGCAGAACGAAAATATCTGAACTAATACAATGGCCGGCATGTCAGATTGTTCGTAAGACGAATGGTTTGCACGTAAGTTGGGGACAAAAAACTCCGTGGTCCACGCTCGTAAGTCGAAATGTTCGTAAAAGAGGGTGTTCGTAAACCGGGAGCCGACTGTGTATATATATATATATATATATATATATATATATATATATATATATATATATATATATATATATATATATATATATATATATATATATACAGTATTTCAGTGCTCAATTTAGCCTGCATCCCTGCGTCCACGACTCATAATTCATACTTTCAAATCAACCTGCATCCTCTGAACGCAATGTTTTTTGTAGAGAAGTTGTGAGTTTTTATATGCGTTTCCTTTTAGGAAAAGCATACAAAAACTCACAACTTCTCTACAAAAAACATTGCCTTGACATGCTTTTCCTTTTAGGAAAAGCATGTCAAGCATGTCAACATACATCAAAAACATCTAAAAGCCCGAGTTGGGTCTCCCAACTCCCCCAGGAGTTAAGTGTGTGTACATTGAAACTATGTCTAAGTCTGTATGCATGTATTTTCTAGCATGATGAAGGTTCTAATTGTGGTAACGTGGGCTCCTCAAGTGGAAAGGGCAGATATCTGATGTTTCCTCAAGCCACAGATGTCGTGCATGAAAACAATGACAAATTGTCCACTTGCAGCATTGAACACATCAGTAAGCTGCTGTACCTCAAGAAGGACAATTGCTTCGTGGGTGAGCACGTGTTCACATACTATATAAATATTATCTACATAAATATTATCTTCAGATTGTCACGGTATTTACTCTTGCGCTTTCTGTGGCCAGTCAGTGATCATCCCATATGCGGTAACCAGATAGTGGAGGAAGGCGAGGAGTGTGATGTAGGTCACAACGACACGGACCTCTGTTGCTACAGTGCTAAAGAGCATGTAGGGGTGCAGTGTCGCCTCAAGCCTGGCAAATTATGCAGGTACTTTACATTATGAATAAAATCACCTGCCAAAAAATGTTGGTAAATCGGGTACTGAGCTTCTTATTTTCAAATTTAGCTTAATTGGGGTCCATACCAATACCAATTTAATCAGATAATGCCTAGTGATACTTGATAATGCGTTTGTCTTGTAGAGCTGCAATGATCAATCAATAACTAATTGATTATTAAATTCATTGATAATCTTTTCAGGACAGAGTTTAATTTAAAATTGTCAAAATCCTAGGAATTTTAGCCTCTCACCAGTAAATATTCTCCTATTTAGGTAATCTTCCATGCAAGTAAACTTATTATTTTAATGTTCAATCAAAATAAAATATTTGAAAACATTTGTTTCTACTTGGAAGAAAAACATTTATATTTTTGCTCTTTTTCCAGACCGGTTAGACTAAACCAGTAACAGTAAATTTGAAAAAAATGTCCTGTTTTAGAAAAAAGGATGGAAATGAAAACTTTTTTATTCCATTCACTAAAGAACAATGTAATCAACAAAATAATTAATGATTGAAATAATGGTTAGCTGTGGTTCTAATGTTTTGAAGATTTCAGATTTTTAAAAAACTGAATAAAAACTGTCAGAAATAGTCAAAAAGTAAAAAATAAAATATAAAAAATAACTTTATACAACATAATTGCCCCTGTTTCAACTTATAAACATTTTATAATGAAATGTAGTTGTAAAAAAAAAAAAGTTAAAAAAAAACTTGTAGAAAGCTATAGCTGATCTCAGAAATGACAAGGGGAAGTTGATCTGATGTAAGCAGGCTTATCCTTTTTGTGTTGAATCACAATTACACATTTGAAAACATGTTTTTTTCATTTCGAAAAAAAAAATCATTTTTGCACTACTTCCTGTAATTTTAGACTAACCATGTGAACTGAATCTTAATTCAGCTCACTGTCAATTTGGGAGGCGGAGTCCCGTTATAGGATAAAGAGATGTAAATTGGAACATTTTTTTTAATCAAATAATTGATTTATCAACAAATAATCAACACATTGATCAATGATTTAAATAATCGTTAGATGTAGCTCTCATGTTTTGAAACTGATAAAAGGATGTTTCCCTTTGGTCAAGTATTAGAAAGACTCAAACCAGTGTGAAGCAAAACAATTGCCCCATTTTGATTATAATCATTTGATAGGAAGTTTTGTACAGGTAAAAAAAAAAAAAAAAACTATTGCACTTGTAGCACATCACTGATCTAAAAATGACAAGGAGAGCCGGATCTGGCCCTCTGGACTAGAATTTGATACCTGTTATGTCATATCTGCGCAGCTGACATGTGCCTCTTCTTTTCCAGTCCCAGTCAGGGGGTTTGCTGTAGTCAGGAGTGCAGTTTTAAGCCAGAGAGTCAAACCTGTGACCAAGAGACAGACTGTCAGAAGGAGAGCATTTGTTCGGGTCTTTCGCCTCTATGTCCCGATCCAAGCCCAAAAGAAAACCTCACGCTCTGCAGTCAAGGGACTCGTGTCTGCCTGAATGGGGTGAGAAAAAAAAAAAAAACAACAACAGCTAATTAGTTTTCTTTTTAGAATCTGGCTCAAAGGACAACTACAGACTATCGAAGATGGCGGTAACAGTCTAAATTTTGAAAACAACTTCAAATTCAAATGGTTTGATGTACATTGAGAGGGCAAAAAGCTATGTCATATTTTAGTCAGTCCAGGTTATAAAGCAGGGGTGGGTCAAATGCACAGCAGGGCCAATAGAAAAATCAAAAATCAACTACAAGCAAAGTGCCAGACCCTTCGAATGTTCATTAAACCTAAAAAAAAACAACAACAATAACATAAAAACTGAAAAAGGAAAAAGCTCCACAATATAGTCTAATGAAAACCTAACCAATATATTACTGTATGGATGAATCAAGAAATAAAGCAACATTTTCTTACGGTGAGTAACTTTACATTTTCAACAGGCACAAAAAGACAAACTTTTTTTGCTTAAAACCCCCATAACATGGACATTAACTGAATGTGGTGATATTATTCAAGGCACCAAGGCAAAAAGTTTGAGAACCCCTGGCCTACCTGACAGAGTCACCTTTGGCCTGCGTCCACCACACATCATCTGTTGCTTTGGTTTCCTCCGGTAGAACCGGGTTTGGAGTCATGACAGCCCTTCCATACAGACATGTCCGATAGTTGATTAAATCCCCCTCTGCAAATGTCCAGGCTGAGGGGGGACCTCTTCTGTCAACTGTCCCTTGACAGTGGCCTCGTTTTGGGATTTGGCTTTTCTGAAAAAAGAAACTGAGATTTAAGACCTTGTTTTAATTCTTCCACCTTCTGGAGCTTTTGTTTCACGTCCATCTTATTGTGTTTGTCCGCGTGTTTCGTTTCATGGTGCCATCTTAGATTATAGCCTACTGGTTCTTTCCGCCACACTTTCTCCACACAGACACACAGGTTTTCCAGCAACCTCCGTGAACACGTAGTCCGACTCCCACCATGTTTGAAACACTCAGTGTCCACCTTTGATTATGCCATTTTTCAATGGGAATCTGAAAGTCGACGTTTGATGTTATGCTAGCTAATAGCTTTTGATGAATAAAGGAATGAAGCCACCTTTGTGAGAAATGTAGTACTGGTGTATGTTAAAACACCAGCGGCCCGCAGCACAGTAGCCCTGCGAGCTGGTGCAAATAATAAATCAATATCATCCTGAGGGCCTTAGCAAACCGTTTTGCGGGTTGGATATGGCTCACGGGGCCGTGACTTTGAAATGGGTGTTATAAAGCATCATCAATATCATAAAGCTAACAGATAGCAGGATTTTCAAAGCTTTTATCTGGGCAAAAAGCACCTACTTACTAAATAAATAAAATAGGGAAAGATATTCCATTTTGACTAACTTTTTGTTTTGTTTATGAAAAAATATCATTATTTCATCATAACAGGTGGCGCTGTGGTTAGCACGTCAGCCTCACAGGTTAAAAAAGGACCCGAGGTCAAATCCATCTAGCTCCGGCCTTCCTTTGAGGAGTTTGCATGTTCATCCTACGGGTTCTCTCCGGGCTTTCCGGCTTCCTCCCACACTCCAAAAAACATGCATGGCAGGTGTATTGGCCACTCTAATTTGTGCTTAGGTGTGAATAGTTGTTTGTCCCTGTGTGGCCTGTGATGTGTGGCTGGCAACCAGTACAGGGTGTGTGGGTGTCCCCTGCCTAGTGTCCGAAGTCAGCTGTGATAGTCACCAGCAAGCTGACGACCATAGTGAGGATAAGCGACTCTAGAAAATGGATGGATGGATGGATGGATGTATGGAGTTCATCATAACATCAATCACTTTAGAATTAATCTACAGTTCAATTCAGAAAATTTTAAGTGTTGAGAACACTGAATCATAGGGTGTTTCCAAACCTTTGACTGGTATTGCATCATCACTTAATAGGCTATGCAACAATATTATTGACTAAAAGCAGAATGTCAGAAAGTCACATCATGAAAAAAAAAAACCTCTCAGCATACATCATTGTAATCAACTTTGCCAGGACAGTGGCAGGTTAGAGTTTTCTATTACTAAAAGAGAAAGATTAACTTTTCTAACAGTTACGTACTCAATCCACACATTTACACAAATACTAATTTACAAATATGAATGTGCTAATATGCTGTTCGATGCTACATGTATTCATATGTATGAATACCTTTTTATTTGTTTTTGTTGGGGGTGGGGGCAGGTCTGTGCCGAGTCTGCGTGTGTGAAACACAACCTGGAGCAGTGCGACTGTCCAGGTGATTCCAAGAAGCAGAAGTGCCACATGTGCTGCCAACAGCCCGGTAACCTCATAGCCATCCACACAAGAGAAATCTGTTGACATTTTCTCGATTCATCTGCTTATGTCAATTTGCATAGAAGTCACCTTTGAGCCAGGTTGTTTTGGCAACCTAGTTACATCTAAAGGAAATATTGATTTCGCAAAAAGTATTTCAGTTTTTACATTACATCATGGAATGTCATCAAACCTTTTTTACCAGAACATTTATCCAAAGATATTTTCTGTGAACAAACGACAGGTGAGCCAGGGACATGTGCTAGCACCACCTCGTCCGTGTTGTCGCGTCACTTCAAGAGAAAGGCTTTGCCCCTGGTGGGCGGGGCGCCGTGCATGAGCAACCAAGGCTACTGCGACAAATTCCACATTTGCCGTCTACTGGATGCAGACGGCCCCATCGCTAGGCTCAAGAATTCATTTCTCAACATTGATGAGTTTGAAGACCTAGGAGAGTGGATGAAGGTGATAAGAATATGGTTTTAAAAAGCGGCAAACAAATGATATAGCTATAATTCTTGAAATATTGACAGTTTGGTATTTTGATCTCATCCAAAACTGGAACTTGAGTGATAAAACCATTCAGTGTTTGAAGAGAAATGCCAGCAGATGCTTAGACTTTGTATATCTCGGATCAACATGCTAGCAAAAGGCCCTCAAATTAATCTATATTGATTACAGGTGTCAAACTGGAGGCCTGGGGACCATATCCGGCCCGCCACATAATTTTATGTGGCCTGCAAAATGCTGATTTGACTTCAAGTTTCCGGCTAAAATACCAAACTTGTCTTCAACCTTTAAGAATTTCAGGGAAAAAAAATAAAAAATTCTCCCCATTTCTTTTAGACTATTTTACCAGCCTTTTACCAGACAGCATGGTGAATCTGGAATCCTCATCCGGGTTTAGTAGCACCTCTGTGGGAATAGCCCCCCCCCCTATAGAACGCCCTAATGTTCTTTCATCATATGTGTACTCTAACACATCTCCTTCATGTGTCGTGTGTTTTATTTTCATAATTACTATTTACTTTCTTTTTCTCCCCAAGGGAACACTTCACTTACACACAGATTTTCATTATTCACAGGCCGGTTCGGTGCCGAACCTCCGCGAACGGGGGAGGTATAAGGAAATTTGTTGGAAAAGTTGCCTGGTTTCCCACTCACCATTATTCAAAAACAAAAAAAATGTTTATTTCCACAAAATATTTTCAATTTAGATCGCTTTTTTTTTTTTTAATCCCCCAGCCTAATCCTAATACACAGTAAAAATTTAGGATATGATAATGTTAACAGGTCCCCAATTAAACGGATTTTTGTGTCCACAGGCTCACTGGTGGTCCATCTTGTTGGCTATCCTGGCACTCTCTGCAGTAATGGGCTGCACTGTCTGCCTCTGTGGTCAAACACTTGATACCAGAAACCTGGAGTGACTCATTGTGAGGATGTATAATAGAAATGTATCTGGGATTTTAAATTAAAAATGATTAATAATGATTCGATGAATGAAATGGTATCAGCTGAATTAACAAGTATTTGCAGTTGATTTGAAGATGTGGGTATTCTGTCGGTACCAACAGACAATGATGAGAAACATTTTTGATATGAGGATTAAGCATGACACAGTGGATTTCATTCATTGTTTTCAATGTATTCATCATTTTGCTTGCTAATGCTGAACATGGCTGAGATCCTCATTGTTTTGTGGTATACAGTCATCGTTTCATGAAGTGAAATGCTTATGTGTACAAAATCTTGCTTAACACATTTCATTCATTGGAATTTTGCATGTGATTTGAATGACTATGTTGCTGGCACGTTCTGGGATACCTTTCCTTCCTTGTGTGGCTTAAGGATGCGAGAACACGTACAAGAAAGATACAAGCAAAAAAATTGGCTCATCTCATGTATTTAATTGCACGATCCACATGCTTGCTCCTCGCCTCGCTCTGCTGTTTACATGCTTGCATCAGCCCAGAATTTCCAAGAATTGAGGAGCTTGACAAAGGAGCAAGGAGAGAGGCATTTTAATTGGTTTTTGGTAATGAGACAATCGCTCATCAATGTCACCTTTTGATAAAGATGTCTGCTAAAGATGACATCACACATTGATGTGTGTCATTGTCACAAATATACCATTCGCATTTCAAAAGTCTGACCATCACAAATGTAGACTGTATGCTTTATGTTTCATGTGGGATTAAAAATAAGTCAAATATCAACACGCTTCACATTTCTGCAGATACAGGAAGAGTATGTTGGTCTGTGCCATGTGCCCCCCCCCATCCCCAATGACTTTAAATATAGTATAACTAACGTTATGGTGTTTATGCATTATGTTGCGGGGATGAAATGAAAACTAAATGAATCATTCAAATCTTGTCTTTATCTGGCCCAACTATGCATTTGACAAATATCATCTCAATAAACCTTAGAAAGACGTAAGTTCAGAGTAACTATGTTGCACTGTTTTAGGGAATCAAGTATTGCACAGACACCCAGCAAAACTCCAGTATTCAAACTCAAATAATCAAGAGAGGAAATAAACATCGATTAAAACTTGAATTTGAAATCTGGTATCATTGACGGTCTCGTTGGTAGATGCCCATTTTTCCGATGTCACCATCAACAAGTTCCAAGAATTCCGCAGACGTCCCTCGATTTAAGATGGCCAGTGATAGCTCCTCGATGTTCAAGAAATCAAGAAATCAATTTCCATGTTGCAGAACCTAGGAACGTTGCAAATGAGAAATGAGATGAGCCCTATCTCTGTATGCAAAGTAGTGTCTGAGATAGTCACTCTTATTGGCTCACAGCCAGGAAAGGCACATTAGTGTGTGAGCTCCAAGCTAAGGCCTTGCAAAGAAAAAGGCATAATCTAGTAAGGACGGGATGAAATATCTTGCAACGAGATCTTGCAAGATTAAAACACCATGAGACTTTCCCTAACAACACAGCACAAGAACGTCTTTCTTTTGCCTATTTTTATGGCAATACAGTACACAGAATAATAATAATAATAATAATAATATCATAAAATAAAATAATAGTCATTTGTAAAGCACTTACAGCATTTAGCTGAGTGTCAAATATCAATGTTATCAATAGACATAAATTAGTCTGCACACTTTATTGCTGACATCATGACAGTTGTGCTGTTCGTACTGATAACTTTTGAACAAACTAGGATGACTCAAATGTGTGTTCTGTGCTTATGACCACTTCATCTTGATCACAGTGTATAGAGGGATAGTTATCTAAAATATCAGGATATAGCTAACAAAAAAATAAACATATAATAATTATAAAAGACTAATTAAGTGAAAATTTGTTTCATTTTTTCGTGTTTATATTTGGTTTTCACCGAGCTAAATTAAATGAACAAAAAAATAATGCCCAAAATTTCAATATCTGCAGCCCTATTGGAGAACTACAGGAAGCTTCAACTCACCAGTGGCTATATCTTAGTTTTAGAGTTGAAGAAAAGGATTGTGAAATATTGGTATGTATGACAGTGATGGTTTGATGGCCATAAACTGCAGCTAACGGGTGCTATATGCATTTTGTAAAACTATTCAATATTAGAAAAGCTCTCAGCTGTAGCTGAAAAAATGAACCTGGCTCTCCTTTTTTGTGTATTACATATATATTTCCATACTATGTCATTTATTTTGTTGCAGTCTGCTCAGTGAAAAGAAAATATTTTAATCATTGGAAAATTTATGTTCATCCCTCCTCTCACCTTTCACCTTCCCAAGCGCCCAGTACTCACTCCTGCAGAGCAAGACGTCTTAGCATGCTGTATTTGCTCCATACAGTTTTGTGTTTTATAGCTCTGGCGCAAGAGCAACAAAAAAAGTCACACAGGTACTGCGTGGAGAGAGAAGGAAAGGAGGGGCATCGGTGGAGCGAAGAAGCTGCTGAAGAAGTAGTGTGGAGGTGAGTGCTACAGACTAGATTTGTCAGATGTGAGAGATTTTGTCCAAACCTTTCAGATGCAGTGAACACACATCCATCCATCCATTTTTTATAGCCACTTGTACTTCATAAGGGTCTCAGGCTTGCTGGAGCCTATCCCAGCTGGCTTAGGGCAGTAGCTGGGGGACACCCTGGGCTGGTTGCCAGCCATTCGTAGAGCACACTGGGCCAAACATCCATTCACGAATTCAATGACACCTAAATACATTTTAGTGTGCCCGATACATCTGCTATGCATGTTTTTGGAATGTGGGAGGAAGCCGGATTGCACGTAGAGAACCCATGCAAGCTCAGAGAAAACATGCGAACTCTACACAGGAAGGCTGGAGACAGCTGGAATTGAACTCAGGTCCCTTATATGTCAGCCAATGTGTGTAAAGTGTTCTGCATGTTCATATTTCATTATCTTCTAAAGACAAGAAATTATTGAATGTTTATTTTTTAGATTTTACAACATGTCTAAATTCAGCCATTTTTGGCACAAAATAACACCCAACATGCCTAATGTGCTACTTTGAATATTTTAGAGGAAGACAGTATTAAAGGATCACTTAAACACTTAAAGTATGACATGAATTGTATCACTAATCTTCGTGTTTATTTTAAGAAAAAATGATCATTTTCAAATAAACAAAAACAAAACACATAGCAGTCAGTCTTTTGAAAGGCTCTCTTTTCAGTCAACCAGCTTCTGTCGGTTCACACACTCTCACCTACGTGTCAGACTGCTCTCAGTTCAATCAGCCTAATCACCACCAGGTGCAACTAATCACTCACCCACTATTTAAGTCTAGCTGTCTTGGTCTTCTCTGTCAGAGTGTCTTAAAATTCTAAGCTCTCTCGCATGCCTCTCCTGGCTTTCAACTATCCTGCCCACGACAACGTTGTTTTCCCAGTAAGAAGACCTGTCTGTCTGACCAAGATTCTGCAGACTCCTGATCAAATTTCCGGCCCTAACTTGGCTCCCCTCCATGAGCTGTCACCTTACCATGGTGGAAGTGTTTGCATGTCACCCATGGCAAACACATCCTAGGTGAGGGACCAGACTTAGTACGGCTCATAGATCCTTCATGATGAGTGATATATTTGGATGGCGTATTCCCTTGCCCGGACGCGCATCACCGGGGAGCCGGGCCTGGGAGTCAGGCTCGAGTGCCTGATGGCCAGATCTACATCCATGACACACATCCCAAAAAGGTGAGGTAGGTCTCTCTCCTCATTGGCTCACCACCTGTGTGTATCAAGTCCTGAATGTTGTTTGTGCCCATGCGCTAAAAAGCAGTTGAGTACCAACCTTTTTTGGAGTCCGTGGTGGGTGTGCTGGAGAGTGCTCCCTCTGGGGACTCCCTCATTCTGCTGTGGAACTTCAATGTTCACATGGACAATGAGAGTGAGACATGTCAGGCGCAAATCCATGATGAGTGAGTTAGCTCCAGGGCTTGGGACCATTCTCTCTCAGACAAGGTCGATCGTAGTTCATCTTTCCAGCTTCTTCTCATAGTTGAAATCGGTTTGAGAAGTATCTTGTCAATTATTTTGTATAAGACTGAAATGCATTTACTTTGGGGTCTTACTTTAAGAAGAGTGTTCAAACATGTTTCAGGGGGTCTGTTAGGGAAATGAGGGAGGGAACTGTTTTTTGTTAAATTCCTGTGCTTGTAGATAGAGAAAAAAGTTTGAGTTTGGCAAGTCGAACTTCGTTGATAGGACAAGCAAAAACGTCATTCTCATAAAGGTCTCATAAAGGTCTTTCACCGCTCTAAGTTCTTTATCATACCATATCCTGATGGCCACATCTGTGTTTGAGGGCAAGAAAACATAGTTCTTTACCAGAGGCATCAACATGGATGGTCCACACAGTCCAAAATGCTTCCTAAATTGCCTCCAAATAGCGATGGATTCACGAACTATAGCGTTGTCTCCAACAAGGGTCAAAGGCAGAGGGAGTGCCGAAGTAAGTATTGACAATAAAGAATAGCGACTAGATGATTTCTCAATTCTCACCAAGAGAAAATTTTTGTATGGGGTAGAAAACTCCTAAAACTTCACTCAATATAAGATTTGCTTAGATTGTTTTTTTGTACACAAAGAACATACAGTTCATTACAAGTACAGCCAAACACATGAAGAAATAATATACACTGACTCAGATGACTCAGATATAAACCTTGTGCCGGATTCGGAGTCTGAGCTGTCTTCAGGTAAGGTTTTGTTTCATATTATATATTTCCTTTTTCATATTTCTTTTCAAACAAGGTGTAATACAGACGAGTATATCCCCAAATACTATCAGTATTTATACATTTGGCTTTCCCATTGCTCACAATTTATATTTTTTCACTCTGCAGATGAGGAAACTGATCCTCAGTCAAAAAAGAGAGCTTGGTTAGGGACTGATGTAACAGAGATGGCATAAGATGGCAAGGTGGCGTGAAGAACAGTTAGGAAAGCACCTCAATTTCACCCTAATATAAGCTTACGCTGCAGATAGAGAGCCAACAGCTGCAGTCAGAAGAATTATTTCAAGTCACCTACAGAGCTTCCTGTGTTTTTTCACTCTTGGCATGCTTTGCATTCAACAAATCGACTATTCAACATGTACACCAAACGATGCTTGTCGATTGGTTTATGGGCCCCCCCTGAACTAATGGCATTTATTGCAATAGTGATTTTGCGCGGACTCACCAAAGTGCCAGCACAACATGATTGTTGGTCAGCAAACCTGGGAAACCCACAGTTCATTTGAATCATGTCTTAAAACTGCTTCAAAGACATCATGCAATACCTACGATTGATGTCAAGTCCACCCGCACTAAGTGGGCAAAGTCTGATAGGTTTGCTGCAATTTCTGATGTGTGGGGTTCATTTGTCACCAACTGCATCGCATCGTACAACCGTGGTCGATACATCACCATTCATGAACAGCTTTTTCCGTCGAAGACCCGCTGCTGTTTCCTGCAGTACATTGCAAGTAAACTTGACAAGTTTGGGATCTAGTTTTGGGCGGCCTGTGACTTGAAAACCAATTACATTTGCAATGACCTTCCAGCAACTTTCAGTTTTGCAACTCCAGTTCAACAGTGTGCCTTATTTACATGATAAAGTTAGACGCTCACAGCCAATTTAGGATGCAAGTTAAAATCCTTTCTGCCCATCGGCTCTCTTATGGACTTCATAGAGCTGCCAAATCCTGGACATGCTAGTGTTAAAAATATGAACAAGGCCCCACCAATAAGTCCAGACCTTGAAAAGACAAATTTAAAAATCCTAGAAATAAAAAAAAAAAAAGAAAAGAAAAACCTGCTACCAACCCGAACAGATCAAATACCTACCAGAACATAACAAGGAGTATGTGGTACCAAACCCTCTGATGTAGGCTGTTTGGTCCTTTTACCACCAATGTCAGAGTTTGGCTTGCAATGCCAGCAGTAAGTCAGATTCATTTCTAGTGAGGGTTGGACTAAACCAAGATTGCCCTTTGTCATGAACTCTTTTCATTACCTATGCTGTATGGATAAAAATTCTAAGCATAGCCGCAGCATTGAAGGTTTGTAGTTTGGTGGTTGTCAGCAAGGCATATTTGCTTTTTGTGGATGATGTGGTGTGTTGGCTTTGTCAACCAATGATGTCAGCAGGCATGTTCTATTGGGAAGGAGCCCCAGGGGTAACCCACGATCACTGAAGAGACTATGTCTCTTGGCCTGGGAACGCCTGGGAATTCCCTTGAAAGAGCAAGTGGATTGAGAGAGGAGGGAGTATGGGCTTCTCTGCCAAAGCCGCTGCTCCCTTGACCTGACCTCAGATGAGTAGTAGATGATAGATGGATGGATGGGCTTTGCTCCATCTGTCTGTCCTCTATCTCCTGAGAATCCATGTACGAGTCAGCGTCAGTTGCTCACCTTTCTCTCCCTCCTACCTCCATTAACCTTAGTTACTAATACCTTTTACCTCTCTCTGCGTGCTATCATGAATCATGAATGAACCGGTCCAATCACAAATTCATTGTGCACTAGGTGACTTCCCAAGTGTTATTCAAAAGAATACTTGTGTTGATGACGTCACAAACACGGAAGGATTTTTTTTTTTTTTTTTGGGGGTCGGTGCAAAATTTAATAGGATCATAGAGCAACTAACCTTTTTGTCAGAATACTTCCTTTTGGCAATGACAACAATAATTTGGGATATCACTTGGAATGGCCCTGACAACAATTTGACGTCACATTCATTCTCGAAATGGTGCCGTCCTCTAAAAAATACTAGATTCAGTTTTGGGAAACGGATATGGCAAATACAGGACGAGACACAAAAATTGGAACACCAGATATTTATCAAACTTTACAATATTCCTACCTTTAACAGTCAAGACCTCAATTTGGGATCTTCAGAGGTACACTTAAATAGTGCTTGTTTTTAACCTTGCATTTTACCTGTGAAAACTGAATTTGCAAAGATCAGAGTACTATCCATGGGAGAAAGGCAAACCATTTTGAAGCTGAGATATGAGGGAAAATATATCAGAACACAACCAATGGGCATAAATGATGCAACAAAAACCAAGGAAATGACCTTGCTGTTCCAATACTTTTGGACCAGGGGAGTACCTGGCCTTTTGCCAAAATCAGCTAATAAGCATAAATGTAAAAATGGATTGTCTTAATAGACTGATATTGTATTGCGTATTGAGCATAAACACATTGTCTTGATGGGATTTTTGGAGTAAATTCAAATTTGTATTTTTTTCTGTTATGTTGAAAACATCAAGTGCTTTTGCGCAATGAATTGACCGGCTCATGTGATAGCACGTAATATGGAAAACTCTGCTTCACTGCCAACTGCAGGAAGGCGTGACTGCAGTGGGCTTTGCATACCCAACAGATGCACGTGCCTGAAAAGTTCAAGGGAGCTTTCCTTCCATTCTGTCACTATGGCCTTGTTGTCTTTGAACCTGAGTGCTAATGCACACTCTGATGGTGGTCCAGGTTTCCATCACAATGGTGTTATTCTGGTGCAACACTTGAGTGCTGGAATGACCTTTGGTCCAAATGATAAACAAGAATTCATTCTGAAACATTACTGAAAAATGTTTGTGAAGAATAATAAACCGTCCTCGAAAAATGTCATCCTTGAAAAAGTTCATTTTGTTGGTGTAAGGCAGCATGACCAAAAATGGTCATTTGTTTAACCATTTGCAGTGCACCATGATGAGAGTAAGCCATTTTCAACACTTTAGACCAGTCAATAATTTGTAAAATAAATAAATAAACAAATAAATAATAAAAGCAAATAACACCCACACATGTGGACTGCCTAATAATGTAGCTTAAAAAAAAACTAGATTACATTGCTTAAATTGTGAATTATGGTGTTTTGGCTTCACACCAGCGATAATAAAAGTCCATCTAAAGTGAATTTAGATAATTGGTTCTAAATATACGTTTGAAGATAATTGCTGAAAATGTGTAAAGTCTGAGAACTATGTTGTACTGCACTGCCTTGTAGAGATAAAGCGTTTGACTTTTTTTTTTATCGTTCCAATTTTCCTGATTGTTTTTTTTTTTTTTTTTTGGGGGGGGGGTATTGCTGAAATGATATCGTGAGGCACTTGGGCATGAATTATGAGTTCCTATTTTTTGTTGTTACTAGCCCCATTGTTACTGATAGGTTTGAGTAATTTGCTAGCTAGATATATCTACATCTTAAAGGGTGCCACAAATTACAAAACAATTCTGTGTTTATTAAATCCCCAAGTAAGGCTGTGATGACTGCCTGGTGAAGCCCCAGAAGTCTGTTTGCATATTCGCTAGTTGGTGGTTAGCACCTCTTAATTGTCATGGC
>NC_142378.1:20920000-20940000 GCF_059441005.1 Hippichthys cyanospilos
GGAAGAACATGAAAAATCAACACAAGACGGTCGCTCTTGTATAGCTCAGTCCCAGCTATGCCTCTTCTTCCTGAACCCGCACAATGTTATGAGTAGTTGTTTGAGCTTTCTTTTTCTGAGCAAGAAGATTTTAAAAAACGGATATGCCCGGACATCGAATTAAAGTGAAGCCTCTTATATCATAACAATACACTTGAAATTTCAATTTATTACAAAAGAAATCTAGGTAAAAGTCAGATTTCCAAAGCTGACGTGTGCGTTTCCTCTCGGCACGCCTACGAGTCACGTGATTGGCTCACAGAGACCAAGCTGTCAATCAATGTACTTACTAGCACGTTTGTAACGTCTGTGCTGAGCTGAGTGCACGCGGGCGCAGGAGAGACACAGAAGAGACAAAAGCAAGCTTTTGGAAGCCCTTGAGCCAATCAGGATTCAGAGCACATTGCGCTGTAAAAAATATCCACACTGTAAAAAATCCATGAAGCTGCGAACCCGTGAAAGATGAACCGCGATACAGCGAGGGATTACCGTATTCTGTTCCATTCTATTTATTCTTTCTTTGTATATTATTTATTCTATTTATTGTTCATAAGGCGGCTCGGTATATGAGAGGATAACACATCCGCCTCACAGATAAGGGACCCGGGTTCAATTCTAGCTGGCTGTGGCCTTCCTGTGTGGAGTTTACATGTTCTCCCCGAGCCCGCTTGAGGTCTCTCCGGGCACCCTCCCACACTCCAACAATATGCATGGCAGGTGTATTAGACACATTAAATTGTCCTTAGGTGTGACCGGATGCATGAATGGTTGTTCATCCCAATGTGCCCTGCAATTGGCTGAAAACCAGTTGAGGGTGCCCACCGCCTACTGCCCAAAGTCAGCTGAGATAGGCACCAGTGAGCCTACGACGGTAATATGCACTAATCGGAGCGCAAAAAAAAAAACAAAAAAAAAACGGTGTGACATGAATGTGGAGGCCGTAGCTGACTAAACATGATAACAGTTAATATACATTAACTGTATTACCAAATACATTATCCATGTTAAAAAATTTCATTCAAATAAAGTCCAGAGAAAATATTAACTTCTTACTGCTGAAAATGGCCATATAAGTTTGGTATCCCTTTAAATAAGCAAAAAATACAAAGCCTGGCAAGGACTGGCCATTTGGAGCACTGTGAAAACTCCTGGTGGGCTACGAACAGGTGCTCATTGCGTCCCCTGGCCCTGGATAATACAGTATGTATTACAGTGAAAGTGTCAATATCAAGATATTTACCTTTAAGAGGCAGGGTATAATTTAAGTGACAGCAGTGATAAACAAGCCTTTCACAAAATAATCTGTAATGTAGTGGGGTCTCGATAGGTCAATGGCTTTATAGGCGATAACTCTGTAATGCTGCAACCAAGACCACAAATAGGAACTATCTCAATTAGACCATACAAAAGGGTTGATTTCAATGAACTAGATAAGAAAATAGCACTGCTTGTTAGGATGAACAAGATTTTCTGTTTGCAACTGTAATAATTCGTGACAATAAACATCACTTTTTGTTACATGACTTCATGCAGCAAACACAAATTACATCAGCGCACTCATTTCCGGATGGCATCTCAGTGAAGGCTGGACACATCTATTTAAACTCAATCTGACTTGCTAGCTTTCTGGAATGAAGATGTTAAAGATCAGGAATCCCGATATTTTTGCATGTACTGTACCTGCGTGAAGTTTCTTGAGGGTCTCATATGTAAAGAACGTGATGCCGGCGTATGGGATAACCCCGAGAATTGTAGGAGTAAAGCCTCTGTAGAGAGTCTTTAAGCCTTCCTCTTGGGAAATGCGAACAAAGATATGCATGATGTTGCTGTACCTGTCAAAAATTAAATTAGACAACAATGTCAAATGGCTTCAATATTGTAAAACTTGGATTTCAACCTAAAGTATCTTGACGTTACAGTATAAAATATGCATTCAGAACACTTACATTTCCTTGGCTGTAACAGCCATACGGGCCCGCGCCATGTCCAGCGGGTACGTCAGCATGGCGGCGGTGGTCCCTGCCAACGAACCGGCCAGGAAACGCGGGAACGGCGGAAGAGCTCTGAAACAAAGCAAATAGCTGCAGCCACAAGTAGGAAACTAAGGCCTTGTCTACATGTAACCGGCTGTTGCATCGTCGCCCTCTCGTTGTTGTTGTTTGTTTATTTAAAGACATTGCGTCTATACGAATCTAGCACAGTGCGGTTTCATTCACTTACAAGCATGCCAAGTCACTAGGCGGCAGTACTGTCGCCAAATTATGTCCAATCAGAAAGAACCTCCGCCTCTAACGTCACCACTATCTGCATCTTTGACGGGAAAAAAAATTGCGCGATGACGCAAATCTCCAGTTTAAGCTTTACACGCAACCACCAAACTGGAGGCTAGGGCAAATCTCCACTTTGGCTGGAGGTTTTGAAAGATTCGGTTTTGATGAAAAAATAAAAATAAAAAGCCCAGCCACGTATAGCAAATAGGGCAAAACGGAGACATTTGCTGCCAGATTGCAAGAACCCTGGCGACATGTAGACAAGGCTTTGACATCATGAGGTGGTGCTTACTTACTTCCCCTGGAATCCATAGTAGCCCCCAAGCATCTTTTTGTATTGCTCGTGGGAGCAGAACTGGATGGCGGCGTATGGCATGACCCTCACCATAGTGGCCGAGTTCCCCCTCCACAGGCTGAGCAGCCCATCCTTTACGTACGAGCAATAGATGATCTTGAACGCCTCCTGTTTTGATGCATTACAACAGAAAGGGAAATTATACACTTTATTAAAATAGCAGGAAATCTGATCCTATGAATATTTGTTAAAGATAAAAAACATTTTTTTTTCCGGATATTTCATCTGATTTTTTTTTTTTTGGCCATTTTATTTTCTAATTATTATTATTTGTTTTTAAATCATTTTTATGTCTCAAAAACTACTTTTTCTTAAAGCATATTCCTATTTTCAGTATTTTTTCACAATAACAGAAATTACTTCATTTGGATTTTTAGAAAATGTTTGTTTTGGTAGATTTTTTTTTTTTTGCAAAAAAAAGTAGCGCTGAAAATGATTTTAATGATATTTTTTATGAGATTTTTAATAACCCAGATGAGTTTCAGATTTTATTTCAGTACTATAAACAACAAATATGTCCTTTAGTTTTCTTTTTTTTAAAAACTCTTGCACCTTGCCGCTCTATTCTATTCTTTATTTATATTTAATCTGTTCAAACAACAACAAAAACATACTTTCTTATTTTTCCCCAAAAATTCTTTGAATCAAGGATTTACCATTTTCTTAACAACCTCATAGCAAAAATCAACACAAGACTGCAAAACCATGTCATATTTGTTTTATCCTCAGTTTATAAAAAAAAAGTGCTTTTTTTTAAATTGTTTTTATTTTAAAAAATAAAACCTTGGATCACATTAAACAACATTTGAATGTATTTGTTAATGTATTTGTTCATGTACAAGTACAGTCTGCCCCCGGTTAACAAACCCCCTGTCTTTTTTTTGTCCCCCTCTTACGCAAAAACCTTTCGTCTTACGAACCATCCAACATGCCGGTCAGTGTGTCTGCACTATTTTTTTTGCTTTGCTGCATTAACAAAAACAACTTTTCTCGCATGTCACGTTATGTTAAAAAGTTCTCCTTTAAACAAAAAAAAGTCATTGTTTAAAAAAAGTTCTCGTTAAAGAAAACAAAACAATTCTGCGGGTTCGTCTCTTCTCCCCTCTGCCTCCACCCACCACCAGCTCAAGTCACGTCGCCCCAAAGGTAAATGTCATTTTTCCTTTGTATATTTATGTTATTAATTATAACTGTACAGTAGATTATGTTACTAATTTTTAATATGTGTATAAAGTCGTGATGTTTTTAACCTAAGGTTTTTGCACGTGTTGTACGCATTCACGAATTAACATAGGTTTGGATTGCCCGTCATAGGGCGAATTCGAGTTACGCACCTAGCCGTTGGACGGATTAAGGTCTTAACACGGGGGCCCACTGTATTTGTTACATCACTAATGTCAATAGAAATGTCACTCTTATCATTTCAAGCCGGTATACTGTTTAGTCACCATAGAAAATGGAAGAAGCTGTTGTTTTAGGAAACCAAAGTACGATGTAATGTTCCTTTAAAGTAAAGGGAGGAATGTTGTGCAGTATCCCCGATGAAGATGAAAACCATTTTTTTGTCACATTCACATCTGTAAATACAGCTATTTTTGACATAACAGAGGTTTTTGTACAGTGTATTAAACGTGTCATATTCTCATCTCATGTTCAGGTGCTGAAGAACTGCATGTCAAAATGAAAAATAGACTGTAAAACAGTGAAGACATTTCAGATATACGGTATGTACAACTCACCTTAGCAGAAAACCTGTTTGAGGACACTAAGGAATAGAAAAACAACATAATTAGAACAACCAAGTCACATGTAAGCTAAACTTCTACAAAGCGGATTAGCAGTTAGTTAACAGTTACATCAGATTCAACATTCTTAAGCGAGCAAAGAAAGCAGAAGGCTGAGGTGTATAATTGATTTATGTTGAAAATTTTGAGAAAATTGTCTGTTTTCCACCGCGGAGTTTGCATGTTGCATGTCTCCTCCCACATTCTAAAAACATGTATTAGGACACTCCAAATTGCCCTTTTTTTTTGGTTTGTCTCTGTGCCCTGTGATTGACTGGCAGCCAGTCCAGGGCATGAGACGATATCAGATTCTGACGGTATGAGAACCTTGAGCAAAAATATGGTAATGCGGTATTGAAATTACAGATCCAAAACATATGATTTTACAATCTTTTTTGGTATTTTCTTTTTCTTTGTTGCTAAATCTCAATTGGTCATCTACTATGTGTATCTATTAATAGTGCAATGTGAATTATGTCATTTTACATGGACTATTTCCCCCACACACGCATGTACGCACACACAAAAAAGCTCCCCCTGTTATGGCAAGCGGATGAGATTATACAATGCGTTTATATGTTGCGCTGTACGGCTGCACGGCATTTGGAACACTGCTTTTTGTGCCTAGAAACGTTCAAGACTGCTGCAGAAACACCGCTTTAAACAGCTCGATATACAATACGATATACTTTTATTGTCCCTCTTGGGGAAATTTGTCTTGGACTCGGCAGCTGCAGCAAACATGACAAAACAAACACAATAAGACAGCAAGCAATATGCACAAACAACAATTTGCAAGCAATATGCACAAACAACAATTTGCACCTCGGTATTGCACATATCCATGGACATAAATATTTCACAAGCAGGCTACCCTGACACATAATAAAGACAAAAAAAGCATGTGGTGACTGAAGCTGAAAAATACCAGATGGGGTTTGGAACAGCGCTTTTTATGCTTGACGCCCACTGGTGTTCCTTTTACTGTTAGTTAATGTTAATGTTGCAAATACCGTCTGCCGTTTTTCAAAATAAACATTGGGTGCTGCTAGGTATCTAGAGCAGCGTTCTTGACGCTATCGCTGATGCCACTAAGTGTAAAAAAAACGGCAAAAAAAGGCGTTCTAAACGTGTACGTTGTAACTTAAAACAAATGTCGATTAGCGTTGTATGACCACATGGGCTCGCGATAACACTTGCTTACTTACTACTAGCTTGTAGCTCACTCGAAATGGCACTTGCTCGTTTTCGAAAGCCGAAAACTTCCCAAGCAGATGCCTCTTTTTGTTTGGACAGTGGTAAAAGTTCGATCCGTTCGCCTTCATGACCCCACTGCTCACTGATCACATAAAAAACTTTAACTCCTAAAACGGCAAAAGACAGTGGACCCCCGGTTTATGACGTCCCTGGATTTCGTTTTTTTCACCTTATGATGTCGACCACGGCGTTTTTTTTGTCTCCCCTTTACGCCATTTTTTTCACGTTACGACAAAAACTACTCAAACATGGCTGTCAGTGTGCATGTGTGACTGCGAATCGCTCCGCACTCATACGTCTATACACGCGTCACCGCTTACGTCACTAGAATGCTGGTACTATTGCTCAACTACAAATAAATCTGATCAAGTCATACATGTTCGTTAAGTAGTCACTGGCTGCTGTTGACATTACATACATAGTGAGAAGTGTTTTTTAGAGCACCCCCCCCCCCCCCCCCCCAAAATTGTAGATAATCATGCAAGACAATTTAATTATAAATGTATAAGCAAATGTTGTGGTAGACTGAGAAAAGTAGAAATTCTACAATCTCCGACATTTTTAGTTCACCAAAAAAAAAAAAAAAAACAAACAAACCTACCCTTAAGTTCCGACATAGTTAATCTGTCATTGTTTTTGGGCATTCCAATCATCCTTCAGCAAAACAGGCGTCCGTATGGGTGGCAGACTGTCTGACAGTCCGTCAGTGCCCACCTCTGCCAGTTATCATCCCATGCCTGGTCCAGGATGTCTACAAACTACTGCCCTAAGACGGCTGGGATAGGCTCCAGCAAGACTTTTGCGAGGACAAATGGCTAAAGAAAAAGGATGGATAATGTTTTCCACCCCTTGCCTTGAAAGATGATCTTGGTACGATCCAGGGGTGCGATGATGGTTTTGGCCACAGCTCCGGCGAAGGCACCACACAGCAAGGAGTCCAATGCCGTCCAGGTGGACCTCAACTCCTGTTTATGAGGACACGTTGACCACATTTATAATGTCCTTATAGGAGCTGTTTCTTTATGTCTAGATAGATTATCAGTCAGGAACATAAATTGTTGAATTTAGGTGGTGGAATCTTTTGAGTTTGTTGATTTCCCCCCATATTTTTGTGTTCTCAAAACAGTCAAATATGACTTAGCCAAGCATACCATTAGAACAAAAGCGTCAAACTCAAGGCCCGGGGGCCAGATCCGGCCTGCCACATCATTTTATGTGGCCCGTGAAATGCTGATTTAACTTCAAGTTTCTGTCTAAAATGCTAAAATTGCAATTTGTTTTCAACTTTTAAAAACTAGGGGTGAAAAAATTGACACTTTTTGTTCCCAATCTCTATTTTGAACAGTTTTTACTGGGCTCTGATCTCAAAATGTCGGTAAGTGTATGACAAAGACTTAAAATTTATTTGACTTCACAATATATTTGGTCCTCTGACAGAAACTACAATTACAATGTGGCCCACGAAAGAAATGAGTTTGACACCCCTGCATTAGAACTACAAATTAATGCCCCTTAATGTTGTATCGTATGGGAAACACACGCATAACAACAGATTGCATTCAACTTTTGAGGTTAAACTCCATATTTGTGAGTGTGCGTGCATATGCTTGCACGTGTTTTTTTCCACACCTCAAGGACAGCTGAGCCCAATAAACAGCCACTCTTAGTTGATAAGAGCGTCCTGTCCTCACAAGGAAAACAACAGCATCATTTCACGAGTTTTATTCAGGTCAGAAGCTATTTCAGATGCTGCAAAGTTTTAATACACATCACAAGTGGCTATGCAGATAGAAGCCTCCAAAACAATGATGCAATGTGACAGTAACGAATGTTGAAACGTTGCTTCAAACAAGACCTGCACTGTTCATAAAGGCTTTATAATGGCAGCAGCCTTACTTGAATAGATTCATTAGATATGCAATGCTTCCTATAGAAGAGGCTTGTAAATATAAGGCATGTAATATGACCTAGTTTTAAGATGGCTGGTACCTTCCTTCTATTTACAGGCATAAACGCCAGCAGAGGCAAGACTCCCTTCTGTGGCATGCTATTGCTGGCAGTTTCACACACACATGTACAGTTGTGGATTTAAAAGATTTTACATCCAGTTACTTTATTTGTTTTTTTTCAGGTGAATTCCTGGTCAGATGCTCTTGAAGGATTTTTATGCAGCTACAGGTCATGTGCTCTGTACCCCTGCGTGCAAGGCTCTGTCTCATTTGTTGACTTGATTGCAGAATTGATACTTGGGCATGTATTGGATATCCAATTTGAGGTTAATGTATATATAACGAGTTATTTGTTTAATTTGTCCTTTTAAATAGTGACAATCAGAATATGAGCAAAATCTTGAAATTGAGGTTTTGCAGAGGTGGCAGGATGCTCTAGGGTCGTTTACAAGATGTGTTTACAAGCATTACTACCGTAATTACCAAATTGCTGCATTTAAGCAAGTTGTGTACAAACTCAGATTAGCAAATTTGTTGCTTAAATGTTAGTAAACGTTATGTTAAAACTGAGCATACCTTTGCTTGGTTGGAAGGAGATAGGGTCAGAACAGTAGCCTGGGCTACTGGCAGGCGACTTTGGTGATTGTGCACGCGGTGAGCCATGGGTGTCTCTCACAGGTGGTCGTCAAGAACACACATGATTCAGAACCAGTGGAGAGTTCTGGGGGAAAAAAAACATGAAAAAAAACCCAGGAACATTCTCAATAAAAGCTTGCTCCCCTTCTCTTTTTTTATTTCCTTTTTTGTGTGTTCACTAGTCGTGCGCATGCCCATGCAATCCCGTACACAAAGTGGGACGTAAACAAGGGGGACAGTTTGTCCCTCTCAATGACAAAGAACTTAAGATCTACTTGGGGAGCTCCGATCTAAATCGTAGCAAACAATGTACTGTATCATGAATTTTGATCAAACGCTATATTTTATACTATACCTTGAGAGGCTTCAGACGTGGTGTGTCAACATTCCTGCACGGACAACTTGTTTTCTCTACGCACGTTTTTAGTCCACCCAAAACGAAAGCCTTTTCGTGTTGTTGCCAGCCCGCACACGTTCCCCTCCTCAGGTGTCAAACTGTCCAGCTTCTAAATATAGACGATTGGGGCGAGTAAATGAGTCTCTTTCAGCTTCTGCTGCTACGCAGTAGATTATTCGGGTTTGACAGAGCCCACTGTACCTCAAGAAAGTGGGACAGCACTGACCACTGTTTTGGACTACAATTCCCACAGTCGAGGCGGGTCGCGGGTTGACTCTCGCGTGACTTTTCACGATTTGGGGTTGCCAGGTTCTCACTCCGTTTATCCCTCATATGTTTCGCGTTTGAAAAGGGAAAGACGTCAGCAGGAATTTTAACAAAGCGAAAGTCCGACGGGAATTGTTTACTTGCTGATCTACTGTAGTACAGCTGAGATGAAACGGCAGGTTGAAATTAATGGTCGTATGGCACAAGATGGCCATACGGCCATTAATTTCAGTTCGTCAGAGATAAAGACAAGAAAAATAAGAAAAATATAATCGAGTATATATATATATATATATATATATATATATATATATATATATATATATATATATATATATATATATATATATATATATATATATATATATATATATATATATATATATATATATATATATATTAGATTATATTTTTCTTATTTCTCTTGTCTTTATCTCTGACCATACGACCATTAATTTCAACCTGCCGTTTCATCCCAGCTGTACTACAGTAGATCAGCAAGTAAACATTTTTCCTCGGACTTTTCTCCTCCGATCTCATGGTTTTTTTGGTGAATTTGAAGGGGAGAAAAACACCACTTTCAGGTTAAAAGGCATTGTAATGCATTACTTTACTCTCATTTGTTACAAGTACAAGCTTACTATTTTGTGTGTGTAATATATTACTTTACCGCGTTACAGTAAAAATTAATGCATTACAGTAATTACGTTTATTTCATAATGCCCAACACTTGTTCCCAATACGTAAAATGCAGGTCACCATCCTCTGACACATCTGACGAGCCACAAATAATAAAATAAGAAGTTATAGTAGGATTTTTTTTCTACCCATTTTTGTGCGCTAACTCATTAGTAATAGAAACTTCATAATTCTCTCCACCTCGGCCACAACGTATTGTAGGTCATTTTAAGTGTAGTGTTGTTTTTGCCCTACTAAATGCCATTAAATCTTGGTTGTTGATGTTAAGTTATATTTTATCATTTGTTGCTGTTCATAATTCCAATAGGTGCACGGGTCACTTAATCGTGAAATGGTTTATTTTTTTTCTCGTTTTTAATTTTAATATCACAAAATCTCGGTTTTATGAGCAGTCAAGTGTAGACTCCACTGTATATTCGATTGAAAAGTGAAGGAATGTGGTTGACATATTTTCATGACACAAACAAACTTTAATGACTAAATTTTGGAAACCCATAACAGAACTAAAGAACTAGGACGAGTGAAACTAAAAGGGAGCGACGAATTAGGCGTAATAGCTAGGACGGCGGGAGTTCAAAATCGGCACCTGGCAACCTCGTGGCCTGGCCTGTGAGCGCTGAAAAATTTGTTAGGGAAAATGGCGTCTAACGTTGAAGCCCCGGAGCGTTGGTACCTCGCCCTACTCGGCTTCGCGGAGCATTTCCGAACCTCCAGTCCGCCCAAAATCCGTCTTTGCGTGCATTGTCTTCAGGCTGTGTTCCAGTTCAAGCCGCCACAGAGGATAGAGGCCCGCACGCATCTCCAGTTGGGCTCGGTCCTCTACCACCACACCAAGAACAGCGATTTGGCCCGCAGCCACCTGGAGAAAGCAGTGAGCGGGCTTAATGAGCTAGGAAAGAGCGGGGATGCAGTGGCGGAGCGGGGGGGGTGTAGGCCACACATTAGGGAACCACGAAACACCGAAGGCTTTTAAAATCGCTTAGTTGACGTTTGTCATTTTGTCTGGTATCTGCGACTGGTCCATTCGCGTCTCTATATAATGACATGTTTCATTCGGACGCTTTCACTATTTTTGTGTTGAACAGACGTAGCTGCTGAACGAGCTTCTTAAATAGCCAATAACTACAGAAAACAATAACGGATAACATTTCTATTCCGTCTTTTGCAGTGGTATATTTCTCAACAAGTTCCTCAGTTTGAAGATGTCAAGTTTGAGGCTGCAAGCATTTTATCTGAACTCTTCTGCCAACAGGTAATATTCATGTACTTGACGATGCATTCGCACAGTGTTGTTGCAAAAGCTTACCTCGTGAGTCATTTGTACATAATGTACGTTGAGTAAGCTTGGAAATGGTGATCTTTTTTCAGAATTTGGTGGACTCTGCAAAACCACTTCTGCGAAAGGCCATCCAGATTTCTCAACAAACACCATATTGGCACTGCAGGCTGTTGTTCCAGTTGGCGGTATGCATCACACTGTAGACACGTCTTTTATGAGGTCTTTTATGGACTCAGCATCTCAATAATCAAAATATCATACAACTGAAAGTCTTAACTTTGCAGTCCACTAATAACTTTGTGTAAGTGGCCTTCAACATTTTTCGCACCATGGACCTGTTCAACCTAGGAGGCTGTTTTGATGGCTACGTCACTGTTTCATTCATTGTATCGGCAGTGATAAGTGGGAGCACTCACACTTTTCTCTTTTAGTGAGCCGGTTTCAAGTTCAGGTAATGGGGGACAATTAGGGCTTGATCACACCATGGGTTTTTGACACGACCTAGCAAAGCACGATATTCCTGCTTTTACATAATTACTGTACAACCACAGACATTATCACTTCTAATTATGGACATTTTGCCACGTGAATACTGTCCTCTTGAGCGTGCACTAACTATACAAAACAGCAGTCTTAAAAATGCTGGCGTTCACACCAGTGATTTTCTTGTCCCCTAGCAACTTCATACACTGGAGAAAGACTTGGTCTCAGCATGCGATCTGCTTGGTGTTGGAGCAGAGTACGCCCGTGTTGTGGGCTCGGAGTACACCAGGTACATCTCTGCTCACACTTGACGAGTACAATCCGATACAATTTGGATGTGTCTTGCTTCGTCTTTATGACCAGAGTCTCATCCATTCCTTTAGCAGTGGCGGCCTGTCACATTTAATTCCTGACAGCCTCTCCTTCAAATTTCTTCCAGGGTTTTACACTGTGACCGATTCACCTGAAATGCTTCCAACTTTACAGTGTGGCCTGGTGAAAATTTAATCTGGTCATGTGTTGCGACTACAATTTAATTAGTACATACACAGATGTGACAACATTCATATACAAGTATTTAATTATGTGCTGCGCACTATGGAAAAAAATACCTACAAAGTAAAAAGCTGCAATATCATGTCACTTGTCAACGGTGTGTCGCTAAAGCTAATTTCAAATAAACACACCATTAACAAGGCTTGGAAATTCTCTATCAAAGCGTAGATTTAATGACGGAACGCCCAACTTCGGTGAGCGCTTCCGCATGTTCAGCTAGTGCCTGATAATGTGAAGCCTTGTAAAAATACACAAACCAAAAAGAACAGTTTGTGCTGACCTTGACCAATTGACATGTGATAAAGCACATGTGGGTAAGATTTATTTCAGCAGTGACAGCAGGTGTGTGTCAGCACATAACACTTGACTGGCGTTTCGTGTTCAACAAAAAAACTGATTGGGGGGTTCAAGTAGTGGTGGATCGATTTTAGGAATAAATTGAATTGCAACTTTACCGACATGGTTTTGATACAATTTGCTTTTCTTTCTTTTTTTTTTCTTTTCTATGATCAATTTTCAGTGCAATAATCACAATGTACATTCACAACAACATTTCAAAACATGACACAAAATGATATGCCATCAAAACATTAAAGGACCTATATCATACAGTGCTCATTTTACCTCTGAAAACTGCTGAGTCCCCGGGACTCGCAATACTAAAAAACTATGGGTCCCGACCAAAATGTTTGGCGTCCCAAAAATTGCGCAGTAAAAACAACAAAGTATGTAAGTCCAAGGTTTGAACTGCATTTACAATCCATGAGCAAAAATCAGCATGAGATATTCACAAATGTCACAGAAAAATGTATTCAAATAGAATGAACTTACATGTAGTGTCCGTCATCATTTTGTTCATATCACATCCACCAATATAACGGCCCGCTTTTTACTTTTAGTGTTCGTTTACTTAATTTGTCATTGATACTAAAAAAAATTGCAGTTTACTTCGCTTTGGGCCTAAAGGTACTTTTTAGGAGGCATTTTTAGAAGGGGGTGGGATTCCAGAATCTGTGTCAGGACAGACAATTCCATTGTGCAATTGTCTGTGAAATAAATGTCAACGGTTTAAAAATGTGGCCCATAACTTGATGATAGGGAAAAATGGTTTTCCTCCTAAAGTTAGACCATTTGAGAACCACTGCACTATCCAGAGCAGGAGTGTCAAACCCGTGTAAGATTGCGAGCACATGGAGCGAAATCTATTCCGATAAAATCATGGTATACAGTTATGTAACTTTAAAACAACAACTTCAATTAAAAAAAAATGTCTACAAGTACAAGCACTATTATTCATAAATTATGAACGTAACTATGAATCATAAAACCTTTTGAAATTATTTATTTATTTATAAAAAATCCAGATCATTTTTATACTTAACGAAATCATCTCATGGTCCGTATTAAACCCATTTGCGGGCCAGAACAGTTTGTCACCCCTGATCCAGACACTCCATCTGCCAACCAAGACAAGCTTGATTCGGTGTTGTCCAAATGATCATTTTTTCATGTGAAACACACGGCAAATCCCCCTGACAGCTCGTACAACAAATAAATATGATTGTCTTGACACAAGGAATAACGTTAGGTAACTTAGCATGAACTCCATTGACTCCATTCCACGCCGCTGCTGGCGAATAACTTTCTGATGTCAATCTCAGAGTTACACAAGTCTGTTCAAAATAATGTTTTTAACACGTTATTATCACTAAACTTACCGACTTGTTGAAGTGATTTGGTCTACTGTCGATCCCCTTTTGCTCTTACGTAAGTAATATACATGAATAAATTACCATATTAATTAGCCATGTTCGTATTGTTCATGTGAAGAGAATACTGTAGCAATGAATTACTATACTAATTAGTGTGCGGCATGTGGGCTCTGAAGTGAATTTGTTTTCATTGAAGTTATTACCCAAGCATTGCGGATCAGTACTTAGCATGTACTGTGGTGACATCTATCTGGTGATGCGCCTCGTTATAAATGAAGTCAAACAATGCTTCAAAATAAAATGTGAGAAATCAAGTAACATATGAAACGAACAGCATTGGACGATTTTATTTTGAAGTTCTCACAGAAACTCGGTCGTGACAACGATCAAATTGTGATATACTCGACCTCACAATTCGGCTCACCAGTATCAGTATTTTTGTAAACAAAGATGTGATCTGTTTTTTCCTCCATTGACGTTATTTTTTTTCCCGCTAGGTCAAAATAAAATGACAGATGAATTTGGTAATAATGTTTGTAAGTCATCAAGTTTTGTTGAGTAAAAGAGAAGATGGGCAATGTTTAATATTTTGATGTTTTAAAAAAAAAAAAAAGTAAAACAAACAAAAACGATGCGTCCGAGTGATGCACGTTGATTCGAAAGTATGCGTCCCCTGGCAAAAGTTATGCATCACCGGCGCAGGTGCGCAGGCAAAATGGAGCACTGATCATGCATGATGGTTTAAATGTTCCATATCATATAAATGATCATGAAACATGGGCGATTTATTTTCTTAGGAAATAACTTTTTTTTTCTTTTTTTAATGTATTTTTTTTTGGGGTGGCGACATAAGCGGCTAAAGAAAAAGGATGAATGGATTTCTAACAGAGAGGCGAAATGTCTTGTTTGAAACCGCACCTCCCAGTGTTGACTACTGCGCCCCTTTCATCATGTCATTCTTAAGACGAACAGCTACGAAACAATGACAAAGAAAATTGCTAACGTAACCTTGGAACATGTAAACATATGTTCGAAACTGTGATTTGATTGAGTCAAACTAGTGCTGCACGATTATGGCCAAAATAATAATCACGATTATTTTGGTCAATATTGCGATCACGATTATTAATCACGACTATTCATCATATTTGTGCAAACGTCTATTTATTGCACTTTTTTTAAACAAGCAGTACTGTAAAAACAAGGCTTGATACTCAATAATTATAAGAAATTAAAATAAATAGAGTAAATCGTAATTATGGCAAAAACCTGCTAAGTGCTTACCATTGAAAAAAGTGAAGCCTAACAACAGACCCTGAAAGAACACCTATAGCCTTAAAAGTTTTTTTTTGCAAGAGAAAAAAAACCTACAAAAATACCAGAATCACTCAAAGTGACTGTGGACTTAGCAGTCAAAATGTAATTTTTGGTCATTTCAAACCCAATTTATTCAAATTTTTGCCAATGGGATTTTCCAAAATAGGTATCAATTGACAGCTAGTACAGTATACTAGGGACTGAGAAAAGCGAAGACTTTTGGCATGCAAACGTGGGAAACGTTGTCATCTAAAGCAGTGGTCCCCAACCTTTTGATCACCGCGGACCGTATTTATATTGTGGACGGGGGGGGGGCTTGCTGTGCACTTTACGGTAGATCCGGAAAGAGCATTGCTGAGAACTTTCACTTTTCTGTGATGTGATAGAGCCAATAATTTCACCGACAGCACCTTTCTTCTTTGCGGCAATACTCGCCTGCCAAAAAATAAAAGTTTCAATGTCGCAATCAAGTGGCCAAAACCGTGCTAAATATTGTGCTGACAATGCTGCGCTATTGTTAGCTTAGCATAGTAACTACGGTTCAACAGCTGTTAAGTGAAGCAAATGCTGCACATACCATTTGTCCCAAGTTCTCGCTTCCGCCTTTCTACAAGCCAGGTGAGTGCTCTGTTTTGTATTGAAAGCTCAGCTGGCCGTGTTGGATCGCTCCCGGTGACCGCAAAGAGGCCGCCATGATTTGATTCCTGTCCCCTGCGTGAGCCGTTGAATGTTCCCAAAGTTGATTGGCTGTCGCAACGCAAAACGTGGAAAAAGTAAAAAAAAAAAACTTCACCGCGAAAGGCGAAATTTCGCTTCTCGTGACCACGTGCGGCCATTCGCGTCCATCGCGTCGCCCGACGTGCAATCGCGCACAGTCACGCGAACGCCATTGACTACAATACAAAACGCCCCGCTTTTCCGCCTCAATCGCGTTCGGTGTGCGGATACCATTTAACTAAATCATCTCCAAAACATTATTTCGGGTGCAGCCCACACGGCCCGGTACCAGTTGGTTGGGGACCACTGATCTAAAGGCTTTTAACTGTGAAACCAACTTCAACGTTGTGGTCGTGTCCCACTCTTGACACAACATTAACAGATTCAAACGATTGAAATTCTTCCAAGGTTTTGTTTTTCTTTTTCTTAATCAGACTCATCACCTCTGTGTGCGTCCTCGCCAGTTGTTTTTGTATTCACCGGCGAACTCCTATAAGCAAAAGTTCATCTGACATGTTTTCTGCCCCGCACTTCCATGCGGTAAAGAAATTCTAGAAGGTATGCATTGTGGAAAATCTGGCCAGAGCGGACACCACGCTAAGTGGCATTGTTGCCAAAAAGACTTTCTTGCAGGATTTGCTCGCTATTTCTTGAGCTGAATCATGTCTCAACTTTACATTTGCCCCCTAGTATTAGGATGACTGAAAGTGCTTGATTTGACATGGACTGGCAGGCGGCTTTTTAACTCTTAATATCACCGATTTTCATCGGAATTAATCGTGGGAGCCAATATCGTGATCATGATTAAAATTCGATTACTCGTGCAGCCCTAAGTAAAACTCAAAATTAGATGCAAACAACATTTCACGTTGAAAGACATAAGACTTTAGTGGCAGTCAAAAAATACCCCATCAAAGCAGTCTTCATACTGCGTTATGTAGTCTTCCATGAAATGATGGTGATCACAAACAACTGCTGGTTGTCCGGCCGTCTGCTCCAAAACAAATATCAAGTCTTTTTATTTAGTTGACGCAGTCACCCCCCAAAAACTAAAACCTTTTGACATATTCTCCAGTTTAAATGAATAAAACAAAAAAAATAAATGGAAGGCTGTTTTTTTAGAAGGTCAACTTTGTGCAAAACTTTTTTCCTCAATTCCGGAATGAAACCAAAAGTAAAAGTAAATGCGGCTGCCCGGATGATGTGGGCTTGTTTTTCTCTGCACAGGTGGTATGGGGGGGGGTCAAGGCAGCATGAGGGCTTTACTGAGCATTCTCATGTCACGTTTTAGTTGCTCGGGCAAGGCCGGTGCTAAAAGTGGAGAATAAGCAAGGAATTCTTAGAAATGCTTCACTGAAGGAAAGTAGAATAGGGTTGTTTAGGGTAAGATATGTACATTATAACATGGTTAAAAGCTCCCAAAATTCTAACGTGCTCTGATGTATTAATTTCTGACCATATCCATCTTGGTCCCTCCCTCTCACACCTGACACTTTTCTATTCCAGCCTGCCTGCACATTGCTTCTCCACCACACTCTCCATTGTGCTGGACTGTTGATCCAAAGTACTTAAACTCCTCCACCTTCTTTGTCTCTTCTACCTTTTATCTTCACTTTTACACTTGGGTTCTTCTCATTCATGAACATGTACTCCGTATTGCTGCGGCTAACCCTCATTCCTCTTTTTGCCAGGGCCAATCTCCAACACTCATGCTTCTGCTCCACCTCTTTCCCACTCTCACTACAGATCATAATACCATCTGCAAACATCACAGTCCATGGAGATTCCTCTCTAAATTTGTCTGTCAGTCTGTCCATTACCATAGCAAACAAGAGGCTCAGAGCTGATCCCTGATGCAGTCCCACCCACACTTTGAACTCTTGTCTCACGTACAAAACATCTAACCACTGTCTTACTGTCCTTTTATATGTTCTGCACTGTTCTAACATACTTCTCTACCACTCCAGTCCTCCTCATACAATAACACAGTTCATCCCAGGGCACCCTGTCATAAGCTTTCTACAGATCTACAAAGACACAATATAGCCAGCCCCCTCTGACCTTCTCTGTACTTTTCAATCAAAATCCTTAAAGCACATACTGCATCTGTCGTGTGATTTTATTCTTTTTTTTGGGGGGGCATGAAACCACACTGCTGCTCACAAATGCATATTTCTGCCCTTAGTCTAGCTTCAACTACTTTTTCCCATAACTTAATTATATGGCTCATCAACTTTATTCCTCTGTAGTTACCGGTGTCCTGCACGTTTTCCAGTTTTTTTCCAAGCTCCTGCAGAGCTAGCTGATGAGCTAATCATTTGAATTAGGTGTGTTGGGGAGAGAAAACTGGGAAACGTGTAGGACACTGGCCCTTGAGACCCGAAAGTGCCCATCCCTGCAATACAATGTGCTCACGTACCCCCAATTGGGGAAACTGCATTGGAAGACTTTTCACATAAAATCAAAGCCTTTTTTCCAATGTCTTCTTTTAAAGTTATTTAAAATAATTAACCTGTTTTGCCAGCCACTGCTAGTTGCAGACAGTTTGTTCCATTAAAATATTTTGGAAATACCACTGTCAATCTTTGTCATATGAAATCACGGTATGCAATTCAAGGAGGCCAAACAACAGCAACTATGGTTATGCTGTACCTCCCCGAAAAAAATGTGCGACAAAATCCTGTGTCGTGCAAACAACTGAAAAGTTGGTAACACCAGTGCTACTTATGCGAAGGTTAGGTAGGAGCCCTGATATAGAGGCAGAAGAAATTTGAATTTTTTGCAGTCTGTGAAGGTCTACATGTTTTCAATCTATATAATCTTTCCATCTTACTTGACCCGATATTGATTCTTCAGAAATATGTATGGGCACTGCCTCATTTAATTAGGGCATGTAAATATTGATTGACTTGACTGATTGTAAGGAATGCTGACCTGATGCTTTTGTTTCTTCAAGGGCTTTGTTTCTTCTTAGTAAAGGCATGGTAAGTCAAACTTTCATTTTGGAAATTATTTTACATAATTGCCTGCAAAGAATTATGAGGGCCACGTTGAAGACAATGAATTTTAATATCACATGTATAAAAACACATTTTAAACATGTTTTGATGTGTTATGATTAATCACGTCAAAAAAGTTAGTCATATTCAAAGTTTTAGTCTTGAATTTCATCATCAGTAAAATACCAACTATTTTTGGCTGTTGTTTGTAACATAATTGAAATTTTAGTTTTATATAGAAACTTTTTGTCAAGTGCAACTTTTTTTGGCAATGGAATGGAACCTTTTTGAAATGTTAGTTTTAAATAGAAAATAACTTTGTCAACTTAAATTCTGATTCCTTTATTGCTCTATTCACAAACCTTTGCATTTCTATGTTTTGAAATTGAATGAAAATGATCTTTTTGCCCCCATAAAACTACTTAAACTACTACCCATACTTTTTTGCAGATGGGAATTCTTTACTTTTCTTTCAGATGTCATCAAAAAGTGATAGCTTTTCCTTATATTTCAGATGTTGATTTTTATTGTACAGTTAATTGTTTTTTCGTGTTATTCCTCATAAGCTTTTACAACTTTAATCCTTGTAAAATTAAAACTTTTTCTTGGAAGTAACAGCCATTTCTCATTATAGTACTATTTTGAATTCTCCCCTTGCGAATGTATAACCCTTCGAACGGAACAACTGTCTATTTAATATGGATGAGTTAATTCTATCCCTATTTAAAAAAAAAATAGTGTTACAACTGTTCATTCCTAATAGATACATTTTTTTAATGTCTTGATTTTCATTGCCATAAATGTAAATGTATTCTCATAATAGATCATCTCATAATGTTATTCTTCTAAAATTTTAATTAAACAAACTTTCCCTTGCCCAACAGCTGCTGTTAATGGAGAGGAAACTGGGCGAAGTTCATCCCCTGCTAACACTGTGCGGAACAATTGTAGAGAATTGGCAAGGAAATCCTATCCAGAAGGAGTCCCTCAGGGTCTTCTTCTTGGTCCTACAGGTCACACACTACCTGGATGCTGGACAGGTACAAATAGGCCTGCTTCAGTCAAGTATAGTGGGCCCCTGGTTTACGAACTCCCTCTTATATGAACATTTCATCTTACGAACGTGAACCGCGGCGTTTTTTGTCCCCCCCTTACGCACAAACCTTTCGTCTTACGAACAATCCCAACACACAACATGCCGGTCAATGTGTCCGTGCTATTTTTTTTTTTGCTTTGCTGCGTCAATAAAATCAACTGATCCCGCATGTCATGGTCATGCTGATAT
>NC_142378.1:20947500-20950000 GCF_059441005.1 Hippichthys cyanospilos
ATCAGTTCATTCTCCATCTACGAATCCCAATCGCAATATTGATCCATATATAAGGCGCATCTGATTATAAGACGCACCATCAGCTTTTTAAAAAAAAATTAAGGCTTTTAGGTGCGCCTTATAGTGCGTTAAATACAGTACTGGGTTTGTAAAAAAACAAGCATGCACGCATACCTTGCAAATAGCCAACCTTGTGTAAATGTGGAAATATTGCTGATATGCATATGCAAACAGTTATTGTGCTATCAAAAACACATTTTAATTGTTTTTGTTCATGTTTTAGTGAAGGGAAGAATGTGCGTGTGTGTATATATATATATATATATATATATATATATATATATATATATATATATATTTATATATTTAATATATATGTGTGTGTGTATATATATATATATATATATATATATATATATATATATATATATATATATATATATATATGTATAATCCTGTTTCTTTATCATAAAGTGTAGATCCTATAATATTTACAATTTCTTAAATATGGGTAGTATGGGGGCTGGCTGGATAGTGTGTCCTCTAAAATGCATTTAGCATATTCTGTGTTTTACTTGAGTTGAAGTTAGATAAGACTTGGCCCAAGTTGAAAGCATTTCTTAAAAGAAGAATTTCCCCACCAGAGGGAGCCATAAATAACGAGTTCAACAATTTATGACTCCGGTTTTCAAGTTATCTCTGAGAATAATTGTGACAGAAATCATGTAATATAATTACTCTTTACTGTTCTAATATTGACATTCTCTCCTTCAGTTGTACAGCCTCCTGGAGAGAATAAATCCAGATCACAACTTCCCAGTCAGGTAAAATGACATTGAACTTGGTTAAGGTATTGATATTCCTTTTAAGGAAAATTTATTCAGGCTATTAAAAATGTTATTTCTATTGTGTAACTGACAAACACGGCATAAACATGCCATGATGCTGTCTTATGAATTTAAATTTACAAAGATCTGTTACACATTCCTAAAGTCAGTTATGGTGCGGCTCATTCATAACAGCTTTTTTTTTTTCGTGGTTGTGTATCTCGGAGTGAGCTTTCTTTTTTTTTGCTTGTGTATCTCAAAGTGTTGAGTGAGTGTATTGTCCAGCAGCTAAAGAGACTTTTGTTTTTGGAAAGTACAATGCAGCTGTAATAACATGTAATAACATTGCTCTTTTGTCAGCTCACACTGCCTCCGCGCCGCTGCATTCTACATCCGGGGATTGCTGTCCTTCTTCCAAGGTCGCTACAATGAAGCCAAGTAGGACTTTATACTATATATTATCTCTCGACATACACACATACATACAAAAAAAATACACCCGCGCACTAGAGCTGCACAATCATTCGAATTTTTATTGCGATCACGATATTGGCTGCCACAATTAAGATAATCCTCTGCGATATTAGAATTTAAAAAGTCAAGCACATTTTTTTATTACAAGTCAAATCAAGGATTGTCATCCTACTACCAGGGAGCAATGTAGCCCACATTTTTACATAACCAAAGCCTCTGCTTTACTCACCCTAATATATTGTTTACCAGTGTAAAATTGCATTGTTTCCCACCTGATTCCTAATATATATCTTGCTATCTGTCAATTGAGACCTATTTTGGGGAAAAAATAAAATAAAATATGTTTGAAATGACCGAAAATGATATTTTGACTGATAATTGATTAAAATTTGCTTAAAATAATATGCCTGGTTCTAAGTAGGCTTATTTTTGTTCATTGATGTACACTCAGCAAGTAAGTCAGCTGTGATGCCCTGTGTGCCAAATTCTTGCCATCATGGTGTGTGAATGTTTTAATTATTTTTTACTTTATTCTTTTTAGTTTATTATTATTATTTGGAAGTGTCAAGCCCTGAAGCCTTGTTGATATTCTGCTTGTTCCAAAAAAGGGCAATAAATAGACATGTTTGACCAAACATGATGAAAAATTGGGATTGATAATCGTGATTTCGATATTGACCAAAATAATTGTGATTTTTATATTGGCCATAATCGTGCAGTCCTACATCACACATAAACTGTCTGATGCAAACCAGTCTCGTGACTCGGCCCCTTGACGCTTTCACTTTATTATACTCTTTCCAGACGATTCTTAAGAGAAACCTTGAAGATGTCCAATGCGGAGGACCTGAACAGACTGACTGCTTGCTCGCTAGTTCTGCTGGGCCACATCTTCTATGTGCTGGGCAACCATAGAGTAAGACTTAATGACTCATCTAAAATTGTGACGTTGGTGTCAGAGAAATCTCTAAAATAAGACTAAGACAAGCCCAGCTGCCAAGCAGGCGGCCATAAAAATGTACACCAAGCCTTCCCTTTGCCGGCAAAGAAAAGTCAATCTTGATCGGTCTGAGTTTTTAGTTTGCTGCTTAGCAGCTGGGTTTGTCTTTGTCCTCTTTTAGAGATTTCTCTCACAGTTGGGTTGTTAAATTGTACAAAATGAGGTCTTGGTAAGTGTAGTCAGCAATGTTGTGAAGAAT